>NW_007258074.1:661449-673771 GCF_000164805.1 Carlito syrichta | reverse complement strand
ACTCAAAAAAAAAAAAAAAGAGCTCACAGAGAAAAGAAACGAAAGCAGGGACAGCAAAACCAGGCTTCGGGAAGGATGGAGCAGAACCCTGAGAAGAAACACAAAGGGCAAAGGAACCCCTTATAGGAGCTGGATCCAGTTTCCAGGCTGGAAGGCAGAGGCGAGGGTTCACCTGCCTCCCACAGGACAGCATCTGTCTATACTCAGGGGCTGCTTCCCACCCCTCCCACCCCCCATTTACAGCGGCGCTCAATAAATGCTGGCTGAAATACACTTATCCCATAATGAGGATAAAGCAACAAGGAAGAGTCGAAGAGGAAATACCAGAGACATGGTGAAGAGTAGACTGGAAATCAGGACATGTCACAGTATGATTCTGAGTCTGGTGGCCCTGCCTCGTTATAGACTTTCATTGTAGTCTCAGGCAGGGCTGTGGGGATGGTTGGTGCTTGGCCAGCTGAGAACAGGTTTCACGTGCAGCAGAAGATTCAGGCTAGACAGCGAGAAGGACTCCCTGAAACGTACAGGCTGCAGGAGCCAGAGCACGCTTGGAAGGAAAAAAATTGAAACTCTCAGTTCATAGGAAAGGGTAAGGAGAGTCTCACCAGCCTCTGAGATAGACACAGTTCCACCGTGAGGCAGCACAGGACTAGAAGACCTCCCCAGATCACTCTGCTTCCCTGAGATCCACTGCCTAGGGCCACCATTCTCAAGTCCAGTGTGTCAATGCACTAATGACCCAAAGCTGGCCAGAGCTGGTCACTGCTGAGGCTGAGGCATCACGATGTGCGGGGCTGTCATACCATTCTCTCTACTTTTGTATATGTTCAAACATTTACAAAAACTCCAAAATATTTTTTAATAGTCAACATTTCAGCTAAGAATCACCAGGGCCTGGCCTGGGTTTCGCCACACTCCAAAGTCCAGACAAAGGCCACCAGAGTCTTAAAAATGATCCTATGCTAAGAGTTTCAGCTGGGCCGGGTTCAGTGGCTCAGCCTGTAATCCCAGCACTTTGGGAGGCTGAGGCGAGTGGATTGCCTGAGCCCACGAGTTCGAGACCAGCCCGGGCAACTTGGCAAGACCTCATCTCCACAAGTTGCCCATGTGGTAGCACGGGCCTGTAGTTTCGGCTACTTGAAAGGCTGAGGCAGCCGGGCTCAGTGGCTCAGCCTGTAACCCCGCGCCTTTGGGAGGCTGAGGTGAGTGGATTGCCTGAGCCTGCAGGTTCGAGACCCGCCTGGGCAGCGAGACCTCATCTCTACAATAAATCAAAAAATCAGCTGGGCATGGTAGTGCATGCCTGTAGTTTCGGCTACTCGGAAGGCTGAGGTGGAAGGATCGCCGGAGCGCAGCAGGTCGAGGCTGCGGTGGCCGGGAGCGGCCACTGAACTCCCATCTGGGTGACAGAGTGAGACTCCAACTGAAAAAAAAAAAAAAAAAAAGAAAGGCTGATGCAGAAGCATAGCCTGAGTCCAGCAGGTCAACACTGGGGTGGCCATGAGCATGCCACCGCACTCCAGCCTGGGCAATGGAATGAGACTCCAACTCAAAAAAAAAAAAAACATTTCAGTTGGGGGAGAAAGGAATTTGCAAATACAAGGTGGGCTCACAGGCAGGTAATTAAGGCTATCTGCACTCAAGGCACAGCTCAGGTTCTCCTTAGCTGGGCAAGTCACTTAACCTCTGTACCTCGGTTTCTACATCAGTAAAACAGGGGTCATGAGAGGCCCCTTCCTCACAAGTTGCTGTGAGCTGTAAATACCACATGAAGCTCCTAACAGGGGGTCCACACACAAAGTAAGACTGCAGTAAGTGTCAGCTGTTATGACACAACCGTTTTGTAATAGGTATAGATGTTCATTGTGGAAGCCACACATCCATTTGACTCAGTGATCTGGGAAAATAAAATGGGGTGGAACCGGCGCTCTAATGTTGATGCCCTCCGGCAGTGGTGTGGGAACCACGACTCCAGTGCACATAACAGTGGCCCAGGCCGGCCCAGGCCTCTGTCGGCCAAGGGGCCAGAAAGAGCTCCTCCTTTCAAAAAGCCACCACCAGAAGCAGGAAGCTGCTTCCTTTCCTTTCCATTCAGAGCCAGCATTTCCTTTTTTGTTTTAAAAAGCATTCCTCATCTGCAGCCCAGCCCTTCCCCTCCCCTCAGCAGCCCCAGGCTCAAACACACCCACAGCCATCTGCGTTTCTCTCGGCTGTTTTCTACCCACCGAGGGGCTCACGAGGCTCCTGGCAGACCCTGAGTGCAGCAAGCCCTTGACACCAGGCTGAATGCACCCAGGGCAGCAGGAGGCAGGAAATGCAGGCTCCAGGCAGGCAGGCAAGACCTCGCTGGGAAAGTTTTCCTTTTCCTGTTGGAAGGATTAAGTGACATATGTCTTTAAGTGCTCATGTGGTGCCCAGAAGACACCCTGCTTCCTTTGTAAAGCATCTTCCTCAACAAAAGGCAACCAACCTCTCATGGCCGAATAAGTCTACAGGGATACCAGCCTCTCCTCTACCCATCCAAGTTTACCCAGAATCTTAAAGGGGACCTCAGTTTCATAAAAACATAAAGCATCAAAACAACAGTGGCTGAAAATAAGCCTACAGTTTTTTGTCTCTTTCCCTGCCAATGGCTTCAGGGATACTATTAGTAGTGGGGGAAAAGATCCTCTGGACAAATAAGTTTGGAAATACTTGCTGTAGGACTTCTCAGAGCCTTTAAAAGATGAATCTTCATTCCCAGGGATCTCTGGGAGGGAGATGGCTGATACATAACATTTTCAACTACTTGAAGCCCTCTTTCACAGGAGCAGCTTGCAGAATACGTGTGGGAAAGGCTGCATTAAGCACTTTCAAGGTCCCCAGGTTTGGGGTTGGGGGTTCTCAAGATAGTGCCTAAGGAATAAGAACATTCAGTTCACTTTTAAAAATTTACCTGGCCGGGCTCGGTGGCTCAGCCTGTAATCTCGCGCCTTTGGGAGGCTGAGGTGAGTGGATTGCCTGAGCCCGCGGGTTCGAGACCCACCTGGGCAGCGAGACCTCATCTCTACAATAAATCAAAAAATCAGCTGGGTGTGGTAGCGCATGCCTATAATTCCGGCTACTTGGAAAGCTGAGGCGGAAGGATCGCTGGAGCCCAGCAGGCGAGGCTGCGGTGGCTGGGAGCGGCCACTGCACTCCAGTCTGGGCGACAGAGTGAGACTTCAGCTAAAAAAAAAAAAAAAAAAAAAATTTACCTGTAACTTTTTTTTCCTTCTCTGGGTGCACCGTGAGTGAAGCCTGCTTATCCATATCAAAACTAAACCCAAAGTAATTGGCTAAATTGGGATTCAAAAACTTCAGCCACCACCCTACAAAACAGCTTACCTCCTCAGATTTGCAGGAACAAAACGCTTCTGACCAATATGTTGTCAATACAAGTCTACAGTGAATGCTGTAGGAAAAGTTATCTTTTCCTTGGCTGGGTGCAGTGGCTCAGGGAGGCCGAGGCAGGAGGATTGCCTGAGTCCAGGAGTTCGAAACTAGTTTAGGCAACATAGAGAGACCTCATTTCTACAAAAAAAATCCAAAAATTAGCAGGGCGTAGTAGCATGTGCCTGTAGTCCCAGCTACTTGGGAAGCTGAGGCACGAAGGTCGCTTGAGACCAGGAGTTTGAGGCTACAATGAACCGTGATTGTGCCACTGCACTTCAGTCTGAGCACAGAGTGAGATCCTCTACTCAAAAAATAAATTAAAAAAAATAAAGAACAGCTGGGCTCGGTGGCTCAGCCTGTAATCCCGCACTTTGGGAGGCTGTGGTGAGTGGATTGCCTGAGCCTGCGGGTTCAAGACCCGCCGGGGCAACTTGGCGAGACCTCATCTCTACAATAAATCAAAAAATCAGCCGGGCATGGTAGTGCGTGCCTGTAATTCCAGCTACTCGGAAGGCTGAGGCAGAAGAATCGACGGAGCCCAGTGGGTAGAGGCTGCAGTGGCCGGGAGCAGCCACTGCACTCCAGTCTGGGCAACAGAGTAAGAGACTCCAACTCAAAAAAAAATAATAATAAAGAACAGTTATCCCAATCATAGCTGGTGTAGTCCATGGGTTGCATCACAATTTCTTTCCCCTTGTTTTGAAAAAATTTTTTGAACACAAGTCTTAATTCATTCTTGCAATTATGTAAGGATAGAAAAATTGAAGGGGGAAAAAATGGCAAGTAGGATGTCTTCAGCTTCGTTATTCGGAAAGACAATTCACCCAGTTAAAACACACGACTGCCCACCAATGCCAGGACAGAGAAATACTGGCACACATAAATATATAGGTTTATATGTGGTGACAATTTGAACTGAGACTTCTAAAATGCAGATGAGAAACAACTGTGCCTGGGAACAAATGACAAAGCATTTTTTATCTCAGCAGCTGTCCCCAGAGTAAGCCTCTGCATCTCCACCTGGGTTCTGGAATCAGGGAGAAAGCCAAGATGGACACAAAGACACTAGATTAAAAGACCACTCCTTCTGGAAGCAACTCTAAAGAATTTAAAACATTATCTTGACATTAAAACCAACGACGGATAGTGGTATAGAATGTAAAGTCGGTATGAATTTTTCAGACAAACACTAGGTCCTACAGGAGTTAAGGTTTGTCCACCTAATTTCCAGGGATCTTTTGGTGGAAGGATGAGAAGCCCCTGAATGTACACACAGGTCCAAAGACTCAAGACTGTCTATTCATGCTGAGCCAGGCCTATCCACAGGATACCACAGCTGGCTCTCCAAGAATCTCTCCAGTCCTGGGGTCCCTAAGGCCTTGGCACAGAGCTAGGAAAGAAAACACATTTGCTTCCTCTTGCCGGAAACGCCTTGAGGTCGAGACCCCATCCTCGGAGAAGGATAGAATTGGCAGGCTGCAGGTTCACCCTCAGTCCACAGACCAGGCTCAAGGTAATACGATATATTACTCAAGGGTGCCAGCCACCAGGTCTGACTCTCAACTCAGTGCTCCTTTATTAATTCTCCCTAACTCCTTGCAAGTAACTTCCCCCTCAGGTCTTTAGTTTCCTCATCTACAAGGTGAGGGGGCTACACCAAACAGGAATCCCAAAAGCCTTTGCAGTCCCAGAAAACCACACCTCTACTAAATCAACCCCAACCAGGCACCCCAGGTAGCTCTGATTAATATTCGTAGTTGAGGATGAAACCAAAGCTGTAGTTAAAGGCCTTTCATGAGCCTCAAGCAATCAAGACTTCACAATGTGATTGTGCACTGCCCAAAAGCAACCAGTCCCTGGACAAAGACACCTGAAATCAGCCCTTCCTTCTGCTCTCTTGGAACAAGGAAAAATCCTCCTTTTAACTAATCAGTCCAGATCCCCTGCCCCCACCCCCTTTGCTGCAGGGAACCACAAAACTAGAAGCCACAACCTCTAACTCATAAGCCGGAACCCTCAGACACAAGCAACCACAAAACTAGAACCTACAATTCCTGACACTTATCCCAGAACCTCAGCCACGGGACCATGCCTGTCTCCTTTTTAAACTCTTAAACTTCAGTGTCACAAAAGACGCAGTGGCAAAGAGATAGATGCACAAAGACTGCCATTCCTGCTTAGGAAGATGGAATGTCATGCCCTAAAGATGTTGAAGAACAGAACAGAGATTAAATGTATTCATACACCGTGACCCAGCAAATTTCACTTTTAGGAAGACACTGCAGCATGGTCTATAAAAGCAAGCCTTGGAAACAGCCTGAACTGCCAACACTGGGGGACTGGTTAGATGAATTGACGGTAGGACCACACAGTACAGCCACTATAGGGATCATGCATATGCATATGTGCTTATGTAGACAGAAGACATTTATAAGACAATGCACACGTGTAAGCAAATGCAGAGAACAAAAATGTGTAAGCAAATGCAGAGAACAAAGACTGGAATGAGATACAGCAAAGCATTCACTGGAACTGAGAGGTGGTGTTATGGGTGATTTTTGTTGTTGTCCATCTTGTACTTTCTTTCTTCATAGTGGACATATATTATTACGTATTATTTAGACATCTGAAGTAAAAGTAGAAAGCCAGTGCTCACTTCGGCAGCACATACTAACACTGGAACGATTCAAAGATGACCAGCATGGCCCCCAAGCAAGGATGACACACAAATTTGTGATGCACTCCATGTGTTTTAATAGATAATTTTTTAAGTAGAAAGTAAAACAATATACTGTTTATCAGAGGCACAGTTCAGAAAGAATAAGATAGCTGGCCATTTAAAAAATTATGAGTAAGCTGATCTCTGGGCAGCTTCTCATTTCTCAGAATGTGTCAAGTGCAGACCTGGTTGCATCACAGTTTGCTGACAGAGACCTGTCTCTGAGGCCATGCTGGGCTACACAGCAGGCAAGCAGCCCCACATCGGAACCCTGAGGCTGCACAGCCTGGGCGGCCACCAGTGAGCCCCAGCATCTGGAGCTGAGCTATTCAGATGCCCTGGGGCCAGCCCTTTTTGGTCTATGACCTTGCCCAGAATGCCCACCACAGAAACAGATGTGGAACTCAGAATTCTGAAGACCAGTCATCCCAGGTTCAACCACCTACTCACACAGTCTCTTAATCTCTGTGAGACGCAATTTGCCCATTGCAAAATCGCGATGTGACCTCATGGGGCACCATGAGTGTTAAGGTGCGACATATGCCAAGAGCCGGGCAGAGGGCTCAACACAGAGCAGGTGAGCAAGACTGTTCCTCATTCTGTTTGCCCCCTCTACTCCAAGGCCATTCCCATAACCCCAAAGGCACCTGTGCAGCTTTCCCTTTGATCTGAATGTGAAACAGAGATCGCAGCCAGCCTGTTCTGAAAGGATGACCTTTTTAAAAGCATAACTTGGAGAAGCTGGGTCACAGGTTTTGCTACTTCTCCCCACCAGACATTGCCACCGTGGGCCGGCACCCCTGCACAGTCCCTCTCCATACCATAGACAGCAGCAGGACCAGAGGACCTGAGGTGTGGAGTGCCACTTTCCTGATTTTGAGACAACCCAGAACCCTTGGAGGAGAGGAAGTAGCCCTGAAGGGAAAGGAGTTATTGCCACCACTGTCCACAGGCAGCAAACCTGGCCTCCTAGTGCCCATGCCAGCCCGAGCTGCAGACCTGGTAAGTCCTCTCTCTATCCAGAACCACCCAGCCTGCCCCAGGCTCTCCATCTTCTGGAGAAGCAGGTTTCACATGGAAAAGGCCACCAAGTGGAAAGTGGACAGCAAAAGGGCCAGTGCCCCAGCTATGTATCCCTTCAGGAGTCGCTCAGGCAGAGGTTACAACTGTGGCCACAGAGCAGAAACAGACAAATGTCACACTCCAAGACAGTGGCTGGGTGGGCAAGGAAAACCAGGTTTCAGTCTCAGTTCTGCTTGGGGCTTGGGACCTGGGAGAAGTCACCAAGACTCTGGAACTATTTCCCATAAAACCAGGAGGCTAGACTGGCCAAGGGTTCAGTGGGATTCCCAATGCAGGATCCTATGATCCTTGGTGCTAAAGTCACTACTGTGTACTGACCTGGCCCCCTCATTAGACTGAAAGGGCCCCCCCAAAGCATTACACCTACCTCAGAGCCCCTGTCAGGGTGGCTGCCAGCTAGGAGCTCATGAAGCAAACAGTAATGGAAAGTCTATCAGTGAATGCAGGTCTGTGCACACCCGGGACCTGATCTGAGCACATATGGCACTCCTCCCCTCCTCCAGCAGGTCCCCCTCAGCCAGATGCTCCTGGGGGGCATAGGCAGAACTCAGGCCTTCCATAGCAGAGCTGAGTAAGAGTTAAGCCTCTCTGACCATCCAAGTGGCAGCAGGGTCTCCCCCAGGCACCTCTTGGCTCCAAGGAAACAGCTGAAGTACAGAGACTGCACCTACCACGGATCCCCAGTGTCATCTCCTCAGCAAGGCCTTGCAGTCAAGTGCCTTTTGGGAAACCTCTTTCTCCAGATCAGCTTGTATGGGAGAGATTTTTCTCTATCTGTAAGAGCACGATTGCCGGGTACATGGCTCATGCCTATAATCCCAGCACTTTAAGAAACTGAAGTAGGAGGATTTCTTGAGACTAGGAGTTCAAAACCAGCCTGGACAATATAGCAAGAGCCTATCTCTAATTAATCTATTAAAAATGTTTTTAAAAGAGTACAAGGTGGGGATATTCAATGGCAGAGCCTGTGCTTGGAAAGTACTAGTAAGCTGGCAGGAAAGGGCAAGTAACAATGTTCCCAGAATGTGAATCGCCATGAGGCAACATGACTGTCTACTTCGGAACCCTCGTCATCTTCCCAATGCAGGACACAGATTCAATCCACAGCGATGGAGGAATGATGGAATGAATGGACATGGGCTCCAGGCCCAGCCACAAGGCAGGCCAACTGTCCCTCTGCAAGCACATCTGGGGAATGAGCACATTCCCACTTGCCCCGGTGGCATTCTTAGACCCCTAGGAGGTCTAATGGGGCCAGAGCACCAGGTCCTGCCAGGATGAAGTAGCTCTACAACTTCTGTTTGCAGATTAAGACGCCGGGCACAGTGGTTCACAACTGTAATCCCAGCACTTTGGAAGGCAGAGGCAAGTGGATTGCCTGAGTCCAGAGGTTCAAGACCAACCTAGGCAATTTGGCAAGACCTTGTCTCTACAATCAACCAAAAAATTAGCCAGGTGTGGTGGCCTGTGGTTCCAGCTACCTGGAAGGCTGAGGTAGAAGGATCACCTAAGCCCAGCAGGTCAGGGTTGCGGTGGCCGTAAGCGTGCCACGGCACTCCAACCTGGGCCGACAGAGTGAGACTCCTATTCAAAAAAAAAAAAAATACATACTAAGACTCTGGTTTCAGACTGTGTCTCCCTCCCTTTCCATGTAGAGAGGGAAAATATGTATGATGAAGCCAGGCATCTCCAGGAAACCAGGAGAGTGAGAAGGGTCTGGCACACCACAGGCACATGGGAGGCAAACATTAAACCTTGGCTTCTCGACCCTTTTCAATCCAAGCTGAACCACTACACAGAGAAAAGCCATCCCCAGACAGTCAGACACACTGACCCGCACATGGACAACACAGTCAGGCCCTTCCAGTGCTGCCTCTTCTACTGAATGCCTATTTAATGAGGGCCAGAGTGAGCTGGGGTTCCTAATGTTCTGGGAGAAGTCTGCTGTAGTTGCATAAGCCAAGTCCTCTGCTCAACTCTTTCTTGAAAAGCCAGGAATCCAGTGTTGCAAGCACAGTCTCTGGGGGCCCTAGCCTGGTGTGTGAGAGAAGCCCACAGGACAGGAAAGAAAGCAATAGTGGACACTGTCTTGGCCCGCCTGGCCTCACCACGTGCTGCTAGAGATGGGCAACCCTGACCCACCTAGCTGGGGCTGTTTCCTGGCCTGTGTCAGCCACCTCTAGGAAATAAGAGCCAGCTGTAGGAGTACCTTCCTCTAGAGGTGGCCTGTGACACAAATGCTATTGGCCCCCCACTAGGGTAAATATAGGCAGAATCTTTTCGTAGTAACAGCATAGACCAATGTTCACAAAAACGCTACAACGCCCATCCCCATTTTACAGACAGGGGAGCTCGAGATTCAGAAGTCATGGGACTTGCCCAAGATCACACAGACAGAACCCCGGTGCAAGTTTAAAGTCATGGGTTTTCTGTTCACCATGCTGTTCCAACGGCAAAGATTCCTGGAGTAATAAACTTACCCTCTACTTTACCAGTTTGGTAAGTCCAGATTTCAGGACCATTCTTAAACAGGGATATGTATAAAAAAGATCACAGGCCAGGCATGTGGCTTATGCCTAATAATCTCAGCACTTTGGGAGGCTGACGCAGGAGGATCACTTGAGCCTAGCTTGGAGTTTCAGTACGAGCAGAACCTTGTCTCTATAAAAGATTTTTAAAAACTAGTCGGGTGTGGTGGCTCATGCCTGTAGTCCTAGCAACTTGGGAGGCTGAGGCAGGAGGATCGCCTGAGCCCAGGAGGTCAAAGCTGGTGAGCCGGAATCATGCTACTGCACTCCAACCTGGGCATAGAGTGAGACCCAGACTCAAAAAAAAAAACAAAAGATCACAATCATTTGATTTAACCCAAGTGAATCTCCTTCACAATAGAACTTACTAACTACACTAACTACAGAATTTGGAGCTGTAAGAGCCCCCAGAGAGCCCAACCACCTGGCTTTGTAGGTGAGGAGGCTGAGGCCTCAGGGTGTAGCGATTCATCCCAACTAGCTGGTGGCAGCCCCAGGGAACTGCCTCCAGGGGTCTAAGTTCCTATAACAAAAACAACCCAGATCCTCCTTTTCAGGGAGTAGGGTGAACCAGGATCCACAGCACAGTGGAAACAACAAATTTACACTGCAAATTCCCTTTGGGCCTTGGGGTAGGGGTCCCAGCTGCCAGAGACAGCCATCCAAACACGCACTCCACAGGAAAGCCACTGAATAAACAGGCTGGGAGACTTAAATGGCTGGATATTTTGTGGATGTCATGACACTATACCTTTGTCAAAATGAAGAACTTTGGGAGTCAGGGTACCTAGAGGACAAAGGGCCATTTCCAGAGAATGTAGCACATCAAATGGTTCTCCTAGAACCTATCTACACACTCTGGGAGCCAGGAGCACTTTAGAGCAACATTGGGAGCATCCAACAGAGGCCAACACCACCTCAGTCCACCCAGACACACTGCCGCCAGACAGCGACCCCTCCTCCCAGAACTAAGCCACACAAGCCCCCTATTGTGTCAGCATAAAAACTGAACTTTGCTGGGCAAACACATTCAGAAATCAGTTTCTCTTGTCACTTGGAAAACAGCAGCATGCATGTCGGTTGTACGGGGTTTGTTGGTTTGTTTTTTAAGCAAATCCCTGGTCAGTACTGTTATAGCAACTGTGATAAATAATAATAATAGCCAGCACTGATTGATTCTTCCAATGTCCCTGGCTTCACAGCTTTCAAGAAAATAAACTGAGGGAGAGTCAGACCCCAGCATTTTGAATCAAAAAGGATTCAGGCTCATGGTGTGCCTGGAGGAAGGACTGGTCTTGTAATCATTACCGCAATCATGGAGGGCCCTATGACAGCTGGCAGAGGCAATTAGCAATAACGGGGTGTAGGGGGAGGGGCGATGAGAAATTGAGGATCTAATAAAACAAAACATCCCCAGACCCGCAGAAGGCTTGTGTGGCAACCTAAGAGGGTGAGGCCCTTTCTTCAAAAGACAGGGGGGCTATTAACTGGTCCCCGAAGTTTCACAGCTCAGTCCCCGAACACAATCGAATTGGGAATGCACCGGTTTCCCTCTGTTGTGTATGGAGTGGGTTCCTCTTTCTTAGAACCCAACCACCCTCTGAGTGGTTCTTCCAAATCCCTTGAATACTGCACTTCCCAGCTATCATTTTAGAGAGGAGGGCCCGCACATCGTATTTATTCTTTACACTCCAGGCTGCCTCCAGCAGAACCCCTTAAATAGTGTCATCTTCCCACCAAAGGCTTCCTTCGCCGGCATAATCCTTCCTAAGCCAAAATCCAATCTTTGGGGGGAAGTGGGGGGAGTCGGTGGGTAATTACATTTTAAGCAGCGAACCACTGTGGCAACGCGAAAGGAAAGCACCCAACGCCTCAACAGCAAAAATGCAGTTTCAGCAAACACTTTTTGAAAAGCGGCAGACAAGACCTGGAGGAGAGGGAAGCAAGGGACAAGACGCAGCCTGAGGCGTGAAAGCAAGGCAGAGGACCGCAGGCCCGAGCTCACACTTCAGGAGGCCCTCCCCCGCCACCCCGGCCCACGGCTGCTCGGCTCAGTCACCCAGGGAAAAGTCCAGCGGGTGACTCAGTGGGACCATGAGTCCTGCGGCCCTGCAAACTAGAAATGGGGGAGCGGGTGGTGAAGAGGGAGGCAGGGGATGTTCGCGCGCAGTCCACCCGGCCCACGGGCTCCTCGAGCCCCATTCTCGTTCCCACTGCGATCCCCACACCCTGCCCAAGGTGAAGCCCGGTCCTGGGTCCTCCAGCTGCCGCAGCGAGTGAAGACGGAGAGGAAACCTCAACGGGGACGACCCCGGCTCAGAGAGGTAGCTCGGGAGGGAGTGAACCGGTGCCCGGAGGGAGGCGTCGGGGGCGCGCCCCGGGCCCAGCCCCGGTCCCGAACCCCAGGCGCCGCGGGCCCCTTACCTCCAGGGTCCGGATCTCCTGCTGGGTGAGGTCGTTGGACACCGCGCACTTGGTGCGCAGCCCGCGCAGGCTGCCGATGGAGATGTCGATGAGCTTCTGGAGCTGCCCGCACTGCTGCAGCGCCCGGCTGGCCGCGACCCCTGCGCCCCCATCC
>NW_007258074.1:659118-661205 GCF_000164805.1 Carlito syrichta | reverse complement strand
TCCGCCCCCCGCCCCGGCCGAGGAGCTTCCCTCGACCCCCGGATGGGGCGGCTCCTGGACGCGGGGAGGGGGTGCCGCTTGCAGTTCCTCCGCCGCAGCCCAGCCCTGGAAGATGGGGCCAGTGGAGATCCCAGAATTTGTGTGTGGGTTTAGGGGCCGCCATCTAGTGGGAAGGGGCTTAAAGTACTTTTCCTGCAGTGGCTCATACAGCACTTGACTGTGGATTGCCTACACCAAAATGAATGCTCAGGCGTGGAGAAAGACAAAAGGGTTTTCCTCCGGACTCTGTTTACCCACCAGAAGAAATGTCCTGTTCCTCCGTCATCCCCCACCCAGCAGGCCAACCCCGAGACGGGGTTTGCTGGTGGCTTTGGGGCGCTCTAGTGCAGACCGCCGGCGTTCACATCCTGTGTGCGCCACTGCTTGGTATGTGACCTTGGCAAGTTCACTTTCCTCGGAGTGCCCGAGTTTCTTCATCAATCAAATATCTATCTCACAAGGCTCCTGTGAAAAATGACCGCTGCACTCCAGCCTGGGCGATGGAATGAGACTCCAACTAAAAAAGAAAAGGAAAATGTCTTTTTTTTTTTGAGTTGGAGTCTCACTCTGTCGCTCAGACTGGAGGGCAGGGGCCGCTCCCGGCCACCGCAGCCTCGCCTGCTGGACTCCGGCGATCCTTCCGCCTCAGCCTTCCCAGTAGCCGGAACTACAGGCACGCGCTACCATGCCCGGGTGATTTTTTGATTTATTGTAGAGATGAGGTCTCGCTGCCCAGGCGGGTCTCGAGCCCGCGGCCTCAGGCAATCCACTCACCTCAGCCTCCCAAAGGAGCGGGATTGCAGGCTGAGCCACTGAGCCCAGCTAGAAAATGTCTTTAATCTACGTACAAGCCGGGTTCCGTGGCTCAGCCTGTATTCCTAGCACTTTGGGAGGCTGAGGCAAGTGGATTCCCTGAAACCGCAGGTTCAAGACTAGCCCAGACAATTTGGCAAGACTTCGTCTCTACAATAAATCAAAAAATTAGCCAGGCGTGGTAGCACGTGCCTGTAGTTCTGGCTACCTGAAAGGCTGAGGTGGAAGGATCGCCTGAACCCAGCAGGTCAAGGCTGCAGTGGCCGTAAACGTGCCACTGTACTCCAGCTTGGGAGACAGAGTGAGACTCCAACTCAAAAACAAAAACAAAAAATCTATGTACAGCACCTAGGTTGATTACTCTTACCCGGATCACCGGATAAAGGTTAGCCATTGTTACTATCTAACTTCAGATTTCCTGAATATGGCCCTGGACCCAAGCAGTGGGCATGGGACCACTCTGCCAGGGACTGGTAGTCCTCCATCATCTGTGCTTCTGTACTTCTGAACCCAGCAATTAAGCCCCACCCATCGGTTCACCCTCCTCTCCCAGCAGTTCATCTCAGGTACTCTATTATCTGGCAAAACTGAAAATCCAAGAGTCTGATCAAAGATCCCACACCTCCATTCTAACAACATCTGCCAACCAGAAGAAATATCTCCCCTCTGAATATTCTCTTGTAAGCTCCTTGTTTGCAGAAGCCACTGGCTAATTTAGCTTGGCAAACTCTTCATAGATTCAAATACAGTGCATGGCACACAGTAGCGGCTCTGAAAAGCTGTGCAACTCACCTCATGAGCCCTTTCAGGCAGATCCTATGTCATATTTCTCTTCTCTCTCAGGCCAGCTGAGGCGTAGGTAGCTAGTAGGGGTGTGTGTGTGTCTGTATGTGTAGATAGATCATCTTTTTTTTTTTGAGTTGGAGTCTCACTCTGTCACCCAGACTGGAGTGCAGTGGAGTGCAGTGGCCGCTCTCGGCCATCGCAGCTTCTACCTGCTGGGCTCCGGCGATCCTTCCGCCTCAGCCTTCCAAGTAGCTGGAACTACAGGCGCACGCTACCATGCCTGGCTAATTTTTTATTTATTGTGAAGATGAGGTCTCGCCAAGTTGCCCAGGCAGGTCTCGAACCTGCGGGCTCAGGCAATCCACTCACCCCAGCGTCCCAAAGCGCGGGATTACAGGCTGAGCCACCAAGCCCGGCTAAGGTCTTTTTTTTTTTTTTTTTTGTAGTCA
>NW_007258074.1:651157-659098 GCF_000164805.1 Carlito syrichta | reverse complement strand
TTTTTTTCATAAAGGATGAGGATCCGACAGGAGGTGAGATCCAAGTATTATATTCTCACAAGTTATAGACACTAAAACCATCAGTGCTGGGTTGCAGTTTATATTACACTTTCCTTTAATATCATTTGACATTTTAAAATAAATTAAATACTGGGTGTAGAAAGCAAAACTGATTATATTTTACATTTTAATGTGTCTTTATAAATTAATCCCCTGGCTGGGCGCGGTGGCTGAAGCCTGTAATCCCAGCACTTTGGGAGGCTGAGGCAAGAGAATTGCCTGAGCCCAGGGTTCGAAACCAGCCTGGGCAATTTGTCTCTACAATATATCAAAGAATTAGCTGGGCATAGTAGCGTGAACCTATTGTACCGGCTACTTGGAAGGCTGAGGTGGAAGAATCACCTGAGCCTAGCAGGTAGATGCTGGGGTGGCTGTGAGCATGCCACTGCACTACAGCCTGGGTGACACGGTGAGACCCGACTCAAAAAAAAAAGAAAATTAACTCCCCCTTGGGAAATTTTTTTGAAATACAAGAGGTTTCTTTCCAACTGTTGACCCTTTCCATAAATAATCATTGATCCAGCCGGGCTCGGTGGCTCAGCCTGTAATCCTGTGCCTTTGGGAGGCTGAGGTGAGTGGATTACCTGAGCCTGCGGGTTCGAGACCTGCCTGGGCAGCGAGACCTCATCTCTACAATAAATCAAAAAATCAGCCGGGCATGGTAGCATGCGCCTGTCATTCTGGCTACTCGGAAAGCTGAGGCAGAAGGATCGCTGGAGCCCAGCAGGTCGAGGCTGTGGTGGCTGGGAGCAGCCACTGTACTCCAGTCTGGGCGACAGAGTGAAACTCCAACTCAAAAAAAAAAAAAAAAGAATCATTGATTCAAGTCTCATTCAACTTACAAAACACCCCTTACACTGTATTATGTGTCTCCCAGCATGAGTTACCTTAATCCCACTTCTCCCCTTGCAGTCAAGTAAGAACTGCCCTGAAAGAACCTGAAAGAGAAACTGTAAGAATGGTTCTCAAATTTGAACTTGCATCAGAATCACCTGGAGGGCTTGTTAATTCCTGAATGATGGACCCCCATCCCTATAGTTTCTGATTTTTAAGTCTTAGGATGGGACTGGAGAATTTGCATTTCTTCTTCTTCTTTTTTTTTTTTTTTTTTTTGAGTTGGACTTTCACTCTGTTGCCCAGGCTGGAGTGCAATGGCATGCTCACAGTCACCACAGCCTCAACCTGCTGGGCTCAGGGAATCCTTCCAAGGAGATGGAATCACAGGCATGCACCACCATGCCTGGCACATTTTTTTATTTATTGTAGAGACAAGGTCTCGCCATGTTGTTCAGGCTGGTCTCGAACCCCTGAGTCAGGCAATCCTCTGGCCTCTGCCTTCCAAAGTGCTGGGATTACAGCCATAAGCCACCATGCCCGACTAAGAATTTGCATTTCTAGCAAGTTCTGGGGAGGTGCTTATGCATGCCGCTAATCGGGGGACTACACTTTGAGAAACCTTGGCACAGAGGAAGGTCAGAGAACTATCAAGAAGGACCATCCATGCATAACTCAGCATGGCTGGTTCAGAACTTCTATTTGTTCAACAGCCAGAATTGCCAGGCTTGAGAAGCTGACTCACTGTAACTCAATTCACAAGAGATTTCCCGATAAGTACCTATTTATACACTTACATCAAGTTTATAATTGCTACTGGGAACTGGTCAATGACACATTCTCCCTCTAGGGCCACTTTATGTGGAAAGCCACATCCTGAGAGGAGCCACTGTCAGCCTGTGGCAACCACGCCTACCCTTGCCACCACCAAGGTGGTGTCAGAGCCGGAGGCTGGCCAAACGCAGGCTCCCTGGCTGCTCCCCCACCAGACTCCCTGTAACCAGTCCCTCCTCTGTGGACGCAGTTTTCCCTCTGACTGCAACCACTTGATATACTGTAGGCTATGGCTTTCCTTCCCAATACATTGTAGACGGACGCTAGCCTTGACTGGATTTGAGTATGCAGTCAGCCACACATTTACAGAACAACCTCTTAGAGGTGGAGAAAGCAAGGATTTATAAATAACCTTTTCATTTATCCTTTTAACATTCAGTAAGTATTCATTAAATGTCTACTTCTGTGGCAGTGGTGAACAAAACAAAAGTCAGGAAAACAGTGGTGAACAGTGGTGAACAAAACAAAAGTCCATACCCTTAGGGAATTTATATTCCAGTGAGAGAAAACAGAAAAACTACTGCGCATAGGTGGCTCACACCTAATAATCCCAGCACTTGGGGAGGCTGAGGCAGGAGGATTGCTTGAGCCCAGGAATTTGAGACCAGCCTCAAACACCACAAGACCACATCCCTACAAAAAAAGTTTTTAAAAAAGAAATTAGCTGGACGTGGTAGGCACGCACCTGTAGTCCCAGCTCCTCAGAAAACTGAGGCGGAAGGTTCCCCTGAGCCCAGGAGGTCAAGACTGCAGTGAGCTGTGAACACACCATTGCATCCGAGCCTGGACAACAAAGTAAGATTCTGACTTAAAAACAAACAAACAAGTAAAAGGCACAGTGTATCAAGTTGTGACAGGTAGTATGGCACCATATAAAGCAGGCCAGTGGGGAGGGAGTATGGTGTTTATAACTTTTTTTAATTTTTGAGTAGGGGGTCTCCTGTCGTCTAGGCTGGAGTACAATGGCATGATCACAGCTCACCGCAGCTTCATATCCTGGGTTCAGGCAATCCTTCCACCTCAGCCTCCAGAGTAGCTGGGACTACAGGCACACACCATCACGCCCAGCTAATTTTTTTTTTTGGTAGAGACAAAGTCTCGCTATGTTGCCCACGCTGTTCTTGAACTGGGCTCAAGCAATCCTCCTACCTCAGCCTCTCAAAGTGCTGAAATTACAGTTGTGAGCCACAGTGCCCAGCTGACAACTTTGAATAGAGCTGCCAGCTCTGTCTCTGAATCACTGTGGAGTTGCCATCTCTGTCTCTGAATCACTGTATGACCTTGGGTAAGTCTTTTATTAACTTAGGCAGATCTCCTAATCTCATAGCACAGCGTCTTACTTTCAAAATGGTGATAATGTGTTTTGAGGAGAAACAGATGATGCAAAGTGATGGTCATACATTAAGGGTTCAAGATAGTTAATTAGTCAATAAATACTTAATACTATATGTGCTTCCTTAACACTGCTCCAAATGTGTTATTAACTCATTAACTAATATTGGTTACTTTCTTCCCCACCTTCCAGAATGAATCTCTTCTAGTTAACTGAATTTATTTGTTGTGTGTTGATTCTTAGGTTCAACGTTATCTCCAAGTTCTTTTTTTTTTTTTTTTTTTGAGTTGGAGTCTCACTCTGTCACCACTCCTGGCCACCCCAGCCTCGACCTGCTGGGCTCCGGCGATCCTTCCGCCTCAGCCTTCCAAGTAGCTGGAACTACAGGCGCGCGCTACCACGCCCGGCTCATTTTGATTCTATTGTAGAGATGAGGTCTCACCAAGTTGCCCAGGCAGGTCTTGAACCCACGGGCTCAGGTAATTCACTCACTCATCTCAGCCTCCCAAGGCATGGGATTACAGGCTGAGCCACCGACCCAGGCTGAGCCACCGACCCAGGTTTATCTCCAAGTTCTTAAGATTTTCCTCGCTGGGTACAGTAGCTCACGCCTATAATCGCAGCACTTTGGGAGGGAGAGGTGAGAGTATTGCCTGAGCCCAGGGGTTTGAGACCAGCCTGGGCAACTTGGTGAGACCTCATCTCTACAATAAATCACAAAATTTAGCCTAGCATGAAGGTTGAGGTTGAATGAATGCCTGAGCCCAGCAGGTTGAGGCTGTGGTGGCCATGAGCATGCCACGACACTCAAGACTGGGTGACAGTGAGACTCCAACTAAAAAAAAAAAAAAAAAAAGACTTTTTCTGTCATCCCTCAGAAAAAGCTCCAAGTTTTCTTATTTCTTTCTCCCTCTCCTCCGCCTCAGGCACCTCCATCTGTTTTCTCAGCATGCATGTAAACACCACAGAAGGCTGAGGCGAGTGGATTGCCTGAGCCCGCAGGTTCGAGACCCGCCCGGACAATTTGGCGAGACCTCGTCCCTACAATAAATCAAAAAAAAATTATTAGCCGGGCATGGTAGTGCACGCCTGTAGTTCCAGCTATTTGGAAGGCTGAGGCAGAAGGATCGCTGGAGCCCAGAAGGTCGAGGCTGCAGTGGCCGGGAGCATGCCACTGCACACCAGGCTGGGTGACGGAGTGAGACTCCAACTACAAAATAAATAAATAATTAAAATAAAATAAAATAAAAAATACACCACAGCAGCGTAGGCCCAACAACATGAAAAGGGTACCTCCCACATACCAAGCTCTGGGATGGACTCAGAGTGACAGAAACCAAGTCCTTATCCATGTGGAACATGCATGGGGTGGAGACAGGAAATGAACAAGTCAACAAATATAAATCAAGAGTGATAAGCTCTGTGAAGAAAAAAAGAAGTAAATAGCTGAGAGTCCCAGAGAATGAGGTTTTTTATTAGATGAAGTGGTCAGAGAAGTACTCTTGGACTGATCATTGAACTAAGATCTAAATAAAGAAAAGCAGGCCATGTGGAGCTCTGGGAAAGGGGCATTCCAGGCAGTGGGAACAGCACGTGCAAAGGCCCTGAAGCCAGAACAACTTGGCACACTCGAGGAACAGAATGCAGGCCAGTGTGGCGATAGCAAGATGAGAGAAAAGAACAGGGGCCAGCGATGTTGTGGGAGAGCTGGACAGGGACCAGATAAGGTGAGGCATGGGAAGGAAGTTTGGATTTTTCTCTAAGTTTCTGTTACTCCTCATGTGGTCCAAGAGCAGCAGCAACTGCATCGCCTGGAAGCTTGTTAGAGATGCAGTCTCGAGCCCAACCCCAGATCAACTGAATTGCAGTACATATTTTATTTTTTTGAGTCAGCGTCTTACTCTGTTGCCCAGGCTGGAGGGCAGTGGCACTCTCACAGCCACCACAGTCTCAACCTGCTGGTCTCTGGCAATCCTTCCGCCTCAGCCTTCCAAGTAGCTGGAACTACAGGCGTGCGCTACCACACCCAGCTAATTTTTTATTTATTGTAGAGATGAGGTCTCACCAAGTTGCCCAGGCGGGTCACGAACAGAATATATATTAACATTTTAGAAGCACAGCTCTCTGAGTATATGCAAAGGAGGCCACATTCTCTACAGAAGTGTTTTAAAGATCCCGCTGGCCGCCACATGGAGAGCAGATAGTAGAAAGACTAGGGCAGAGCGATGACACCTGCTTTGAGACGGTTGTAGTGGCTCGGGGGAACTGGGGGATGGGGAGCAGGAAGGGTAGACACGTTTTGGAGACAGAGTCAACAGGACAGGTTGGTGGGCTGAATGTGGAGGGAGGAAATAAAGGGTTTGGGCCATCCTGGCAGTGTAGTCTCCACCACCCCAAAGACATCGCAGGGCACTGTGGGAAGAACACTGTCCTGCTGCCAGGAGTGGCCACACCCTCAGATGCCGCATCTACTCCCCAGCACCCCCACCTCCATACCCAGTATCATCTCAGGACTTGGCAGATTTCTGTTAGAGCCTAGGGCTGTGTGGGGGTAGCTTGGGATTCCTGGATTCCACCTCCTGAAGTCACCCTGGAAAGATACACTCTTTTTATTGTTATTACATGCACCTATGCTCATCCATTCATGTATTCATTCATTCAACAGATATTTCCTAAGCCTCAAAATGTGCTCAGTACTATGTTGGGCTCTGGGCGTACAGTAGTAGGTACATAGTACATCACTTTATAGTCCATAAAAGGACTTTCCATCTGTTTGTGAGCACAGTAAACCTGTGTTATCTTCCCAAGGCTCACCCCACATGGCTCCCTAGCTAGAAAACCCCAGGGCTCCCTGAAGTAGAAATTCCCAAACCAGGGCTCCAAGGTCCTGCATTCCCCGCCTGTGACCTCTCCAAGCCTATCTGTTGCCCAAGGCTGTTTTGAGCAAATGTTTGGGTTTAAGACTCTGATGGAAATAAAAAGCCTCTCTCCAGAAAAAACATAATACACTGACATCCACAACTGAGATGAAACTTCTGGGGTCTGTGGGCCCCCTGGAGGCTGTCCATGAACCCCAGACCCCTTGCTTAGCTACTGGTCCTCTCTGTCTCTACTCAACAATCTTGATCACACCACGGGGCTTCATGGCATGGTGTCTTTGCTCAGGTTGTCACTTCTACCTTCCTCTCCATCTTCTCATGTAAATTTCTACTCATCTTAAAAATCTAACATGCACCCCCACTCCCCCCCATAGGCGTCATCTTTCTACCTTCCGTGTTCCCATAGAACTTTGGACATGGAACTGATTTTTTATTTTTTCCCTAGCTGCATAGTGAGTCTCTTGGGATCCAGATAGACCCTGTATGAACTTGGCAAAGTTTCTCACCTCCCTGAGCTTTTATTTCCTCGTCTGTAAAACAGAGCATAATAATCCCTCCCTCCAGGGAGAAATGAGAGAGGTCAAAGAAAATAAAGCAGCTAGGCCTGGCACACAGCAGTGTTTGAATCAACAAATGATGGAATACGTTTTACAGGTGAAGAAACCAGGGCTTCTCTCTAGGTATACGGACCCGGTATAGCCCATAGGTGCTCATTCTAGAAAACATGTCAGTGCCCCCCCCCCCGCAGTGTGCTCAGAACCAGGCTCTAGGTTGGGCTTCAAGACAGAGCCATGTTGAAAAATGGCCTTCTTGGCAGACAGCAAACATTCTTGCTGCTGTTCTGCCCATTGTGCCCTTTACAGCGTATCTTCCCTTTAATAAATCTACCTTTCTTAATTCAAAAAAAAAAGAAAAAGAAAAATGACCTTCTCAGCCCTAAACCTGATGCCACCCAAGTGCCATGGGCTTTTTCAGGCAAGCTGGCAAGAGATAGAGCTGCTCTGGGAGACAAAGGAAGGAAACTGGTCCAGGAAAGGCCCGGAGGTGATGTGGCACCCTCTTTTCTCCCCTCCACTTTCAAAATCACTGCCCATCTGAGGCCATCACGGTACATCACGTGCTTTCTCCTCCATGGTGCCTGGATTCATCTCCGAGTCGCTTTGCTCATTTGTCACGGGCTCTAGTGTTGTCTCCACCCCATGCTACACAGGAACCACCAATACATTTTCAAGGTAACCTTTCTCACTCTCACCCACTCATGTCCTTGCCTCCCTCCCAAGCCTGTGCAGATCCCATGTCCCAGCATGACTGTCACTCGTGGCTGACACCCTTCATCAACCTGCCCCCTCAGTGTCTGCCACGGAAGCCTGGCTAAATCCCAACCTTCCTAAAACCCAACACTCCGCCTTCTCCAGGCCTGTGCCAGAGCAAGGCACACAGCCCACTGACGGGTTGCTCTTTAAATTCATGACCACAAACCTCAAATTGGCACTGCTCGTGCCTAGAAACCCTACCAGCCTTTCCTAGAAAGTGCCTGTCCCTGTTCTCTGAGATGCCTGTTTTACCTTTTCTTCTCTCTCCACAGACTCTTCCGCTGTCCTCAGCTGATGACCCTGGCTCATCCTCAGCTGAGAGACTAGAAGCCGGTAGACTAGACCCACCAGCCCTCCTGCCCCTGCCACAACTTCTCACCCTCCTCCTGCAGCCACGTCATCCTGTTCCAGGCAAAGGCACGCCTTTCTGCTTGACTATGGATCCCATGGCCTCATGCAGGCTCCAGACCTCCATCCAGATGTTCTTCTCTGCATCGTCATTTTCTCTCTTTCTGCTCTACTATTCTCATTTGCACACAAGCATGTTCTATTTCCCTTCATGAAAGAAAGAAAGAGCCGGGCTCGGTGGCTCAGCCTGTAACCCCGCGCTTTGGGAGGCTGAGGTGAGTGGACTGCCTGAGCCCGCGGGTTCAAGACCCGCCTGGGCAACTTGGTGAGACGTCATCTC
>NW_007258074.1:648906-650740 GCF_000164805.1 Carlito syrichta | reverse complement strand
TGCGGTGGCCAGGAGCGGCCACTGCACTCCAGTCTGGGCGACAGAGTGAGATTCCAACTCAAAAAAAAAAAAGAACAAAAAGAAGGGTAGGAAGGAAAGAAGGAAAAGAGGGAGGGAGGGAGGAGAGAGGGAGGGAGGAAAGAAGAAAGGAGGGAGGGAAGGAGAGAGAAAGAAAGGGAAAAAAGGAAGGACCTCTCCATCAGGGAACTGGCAGGAATCAGAATGCCCTCAGATGGTTTAACTGATGTCAAAGAGGCAACTACAAAGTTAAGGGAACAAACAAGGATGTTGGGGCACCCAGAGACAAGTGCTAGTGGGTAGGGTGACAACGGCTAGTGCAGAAAGAATCAGGGAAAAAATAGTGTCCCAAGAGCTATGGCTGGCTGGAGGGAACTGAGCTGCTGGCAGAGACAAGGCACTGGGGCAGACAGGAGGAGGGAAACACCTACTCTCTGTCCTCCAGCCTCTGCTCTCCTGTCTCTGCCTTCCCTTGACTGAATCCACCTGGAAGTGTTTTCACAGGGGCCCTGGAAATATGATGCCAACGGACCTCTCCCCTAAGCCCATGAATGGGCAGAGAGTAGATCTTGACTGGGAAACTTGCCAACACACCTTCTCTGGTCCCCAAACCCCTTCCAGCCCCTTCCCTGTTCCTCTGCTTTTGTTTACAGCAAGGAGTCTTGGGAGAGTGGCCTGGCCCGAGCTTCCACCTTCAAATCTACCTCTAGACAGCTTTGTCTTGTTGTCCAGCCTGGCAATGTTCTACTGCCTTGGTCTTCCAAGTAGCCGGAACCACAGGCACGTAATACCACACCCAGTTAATTTTTTGATTTATTGTAGAGATGAGGTCTTGCCAAGTTGCCAGGGCTGATCTTGAACCCATGGGCTCAGGCAATCCTCTCACCTTGCCTCCCAAAGTGCTGGGATTACAGGCTGAGCCACCGAGCCCAGACGAAACTCCTCTTTTCAAGGTCACCAGTGGCCTCCACATTCCAGATTTGAGGGACAGCAATTCTCTTGGTTCAGGAACCCTAAGAGCCTTTACTTTTCCTCCTCCTCCACTGGCCACTGTTTCTTGTTCTTTCTCACTGGACCCTCATCCTCTAGATCCTCTAGACCAACTTAATTTAGAGCTCAGTCCGGGTCTTTTTGTCTCGCCTGTGCTGGCTGTCTCCTTTGTCCCCTCTTTCTGGTTGACCTTAACCAGACACATTGTGCTGTTTCATCCTTCAGTTCTGGGCTCAGACGTCACCTCCCCAGGGAAGCCTTTCCTGGCCAAATCCTCAAAAGCCATCACTCCCTAGCCCTGTCCCTGTGTCATGTTGCCCCATGTGTTTTCTTCGTTGACCTCATCACTATTTGTCGACTGGGTTGGTTTATGAGTTTATTCCCTTGTTTACTGGGAAAGTTATCCAGCAGTCTTGTCCATTCCTGTGTCCCTAGTACCTACAACAGGGCCTGGTACATAGTAGGTGTTAAATAAATAATTGCTGAATAAAAAGACAATAAGGGACTTTGCAAATGTCACATAGTAAGATACAATTCAAGAACTGTTTTTTTTTTGTTGTTATTGCTGTTTGTTTGAGTCAGAGTCTCACTCTGTTGCCCAGGCTGAATTGCAGTGACATACTCATGGCTCACCACAACCTTGACCTCCAAGGCCCAGGTAACCCTTCTACCTCAGTCTCCCAAGTAGCTAGAACTACAGGCACATGCCATCATGTCTGGCTAACTTTTTTTATTTTTTGTAGAGACGAGGTCTCACTATGTTGCCCAGGTTGGTCTCAAACTCCTGGGCTCAAACAATCCTCCTACCTCAACCTCCCAAAGTGCT
>NW_007258074.1:646245-648886 GCF_000164805.1 Carlito syrichta | reverse complement strand
TCCCTAGTACCTACAACAGGGCCTGGTACATAGTAGGTGTTAAATAAATAATTGCTGAATAAAAAGACAATAAGGGACTTTGCAAATGTCACATAGTAAGATACAATTCAAGAACTGTTTTTTTTTTGTTGTTATTGCTGTTTGTTTGAGTCAGAGTCTCACTCTGTTGCCCAGGCTGGATTGCAGTGACATACTCATAGAGATGAGGTCTCACCACATTGTCCAGGCTAGTCTCGAACCTGTGGGCTCAAACAATCCTCCCACCTCAACCTCCCAAAGTGCTGGGATTACAAGCATGAGCCACTACCCTTGGCCGTTTTATTTTTAGTGTCACAGACATTGTGTGCCAGGGTTGCTAGTGAGAGTCTAGCTGTGAACATCCTTCACTTTTGCAAAACTGAATTTCCCAACAGGCACTATTGGGTCTTTTGAAGGAAGCTTCCTTTCCTATTAAATTTATACTCAGGGTCGGCATGGTGGCTCAAGCCTGTATTCCCAGCACTTTGGGAGGCTGAGGTGAGAGGATTGCCTGAGCCCACAGGTTCGAGACTAGCCTGGACAATGTGGTGAGACCTCATCTCTACAATAAATAAAAAAATTAGCTGGGTGTGGTGACACATGCCTGTAGTTCTGCTACTTGGAAGGCTGAGGTAGAAGGATCATCTTAACCCAGCAGGTTGAGGCTGCGGTAGCTGTGAGAGTGCCACTGTGCTCCAGCCTGGGAGACAGAGTAAGACTCCTATCAAAAAAAAAAGAAAGAAAATAAATTTATACTCACATATATAAGAGATATGAGCAGAGACTCTGGCAATCTGGATCTGGGAGCAGATGAAGTCCCATATTATTGTCATAAAATCCCCTAAGGTGATGGGATCATCTCTGTGGCTCCTCTGGTTTTGGCCTCCATCTGTAAATTGTCTGGGTAGGGTTGTCATAGGGAATAAGCAAACAATGTGTATAGCCTGATCCCGCGGGTTCGAGACCCGCTGGGCAACTGGGCGAGACCTCATCTCTACAATAAATCAAAAAATTAGCTGGGCATGGTAGCGCACACCTGTAGTTCCAGCTACTTGGAAGGCTGAGGCAGAAGGATCACCAGAGCCCAGCAGGTCGAGGCTACAGTGGCCGGGAGCGTGCCACTGTACTCCAGTCTGGGTGACAGAGTGAGACTCCAACTAAAAAAAAAAAAATCCCAAAAAACAGTGTGTATAATGCCCTCAACCTCTGAGCCTGGCACACTATATCAGCATCAATCATTTCCATAGCTGGTAGATCATTTTTCAGATGCTTCCTGATGATCTCAGGCTGCAAAGGCAAGGATGCAGTGGATTGGGACATTGAGTTGAGGGCTGGTCGCTGTTTCTGGCAGGTTGTTTTGGAAGGGGCTGGGGAGAAATGAAGAATAACGGAATGTCCTTTCCAGGGTCAAACATTGAAGAGGGTATGGCGTCCATTCCCACAAGGATGAGAGCAAATAAAAACAGAGCAAAAACCGCAAAACATAAACTCTGTATGTATGATGAAATGAAAACAGGCTCTTTCTAGATTTTCTGATTGCATGATTCTAGGTACATTTATTAAAGCCTAATTCATTTTTTTCCCTTGCTTTTTTGCCTGCCTGCCAATTACCCAGCAGGCAGCGGACACAGATGCAAGAGTTCCTAAGATCTGAGTGCCAAGAGATGCTTACCACACCTGGAATATAAATAATGACAATAATGCCTTGCATTTCTATTGTCCTGTTTGTTTGTTTGTGCATTGTATCAGAGTCTCACTCTGTTGCGCAGGCTGGAGTGAAATGGCATGATCACGGCTACCACAGACTCAACCTGCTGGGCTCAGGTGATCCTTCCACCTCAGCCTTCCAAGTAGCTGGACTTCCAAGTAGCTAAGACCACAGGCGTGCACCACCACGCCCAGCTAACTTTTTAATTTTATTGTAGAGACACGCTCTTGCCATGTTGCCCAGGTTGGTCTTGAACTTCTGGGCTCAGGCAATCCTCTTGCCTTGGTGTCCCCAAAGTGCTGAGATTACAGATATGAGACACTACACCCAGCCCTATTGCTCTATAAACTCTGCAAAGTCTTTTTACCTATATTAGCTTGCTTGAACAGATGTGAATAGTAGTCAGAAGGAAGCTAGTATTCGCTTCATGGATTTTATTAATGGATTAATCAGAATGGCTGGGTGCGTAGGCTCACACCTGTAATTCCAGCACTTTGGGAGACAGAGGTAAGAGGATTGCCTGAGCCCCCGTGGGTTCGAGACCAGCCTGGGCAACATAGAGAGACCTTGTCTCTACAATAAATAAAAAAATAAGCTGGGCATGGTGGTACACGTCTGTAGTTGGAAGGCTGAGGCAGAAGGATCACCTGAGCCCAGCAGGTCAAAGCTGTGGTGGCTGTGAGCATGCCATTGCACTCCAGCCTGGGCGACAGAGTGGGACTCTGACTCAAAAAAAAGAAAAAAGAAAAAAAAACCCCAGAATTTAGCCTGGGTCCCTAGACCTATAGAATTACAAGCCAATTGACCTTCAAACTGACTTTTGCTTGGAGACCACCCACTCACTTTTACTCCTACAATTTTTTTTTTTTTTGAGTTGGAGTCTCACACTGTCACCCAGACTAGAGTGCAGTGGCG
>NW_007258074.1:623220-646002 GCF_000164805.1 Carlito syrichta | reverse complement strand
ATCCACTCACCTCAGCCTCCCAAGGCGCGGGATTACAGGCTGAGCCACCGAGCCCGACTACTCCTACAATTTAACTAGCCTCAGGACTCAGGTGTCATCTCTTCCTGGAAGTCCTCCCTCACTTCCAGGCTGGCTCAGCACATTTCTTCCAAGTTGCCTGAGTCTCCAGTGCTTGACCCCAGTGTCATGGAACATCCTTGCCTTGCCTCAAAACACAGTTTTCTCGTCTGCCTCTTGCACCAACCTGCCAGCCCTCTGGGGAGGAGTCTTTCACACATAGCTCAGTGCTTCAAAAAGTTCATCACTGAATTACATGAGTCAATTTAACATAAAGATCTTTCACAAGCTAGATTTAACATCCTGGGAGGACCTGTTTTATGGAAAGTAGAGGCAACACTAATCTCTTCCCAGGTAAGAGACAAAGACTTGAAAAGTTCCCCTCTGCCACCGTGACCCACTACCCACAGGCCTCTGTGCCAAAATTTTAATGACATTGTTCTCATTTTGTAAAAAACCTGTGTTGCTGGGCACAGTGGCTCACGCCTATAATCCCAACACTTTGGGAGGCAAAGACAAGAGGATTGCCTGAGCCCACAGGTTCGAGACCAGCCTGGGCAACATGGTGAGACCTTGTCTCTACAATAAATCAAAAAATAAACTGGGCATGGTGGCACGTGCTTGTGGTTCCAGCTACTTGAAAGGCTGAGACGGAAGGATTGCCTGAGCCCAGCTGATCGAGGCTGCGGTGGCTGTGAACGTACCATGGCACTCTGGCCTGGGCAACAAGGAGACTTCAACTCAAATAAATAAATAAATATATAAATAAATAAATAAATAAATAAAAGGCCTGTGTTGTTCTTTTTCTGTCTCTTAAGATCACAGACATTGTGTACCAGGGTTGCCAGTGAGAGTCTGGATGTGAAATGACTCACCAGGACATCCCAAGCTGCAATTCCCAGAGGGCTATCAGTGGGGCCATAGGGCAGGGGCTGTGGTGTCTGCATTGCCATCAGTCTGGAGGTCTGCTCTCAGCCCCCACACTAGTGAAGAAGCTTTCCTCCCTACCAAAGGTAGCGGAATAAATGAACACTCACATTCCAGAATGGCAGGCCTAGGAGAACTCCCGAGGAGAAGGCAGAAAGGGCCCATGAGTGCAAATAGAGAGGGGCAGGAAGCTGCAGGACAACCTCCTGTCCCATGGATCCCTGCCCACTGGGGAAGGCCTCCACGCATCTCAGCAGGAAGCTCCAGCTACCTACCACCCTTGGCCCCTGTCCACACTACAACCAGAGTGGCCTCTCTAACCCATGAGTGTCTCATGCCTCCCTCATCAAATCCTCCAGACTCTCCCATCCCCCCTCACAGCGCGTGGAAACCAGGGCCTGACTGGGCCAGCTCCGTGGGCCGACAACCCGCGCAGTCACACAGGACCCTGCAGAGAGGGCCCCACACCTGGGTTAATGCTCTGCTGTGACCATCTTGAAACACCTCATGGCACTCCACCGAGAGGTTCACAGTTTCCTTCTGCACTGGGCCCCACACTTATGTAGCCTATCCTGGTACCCAGCCTCGCACACTGGGGACGGTAATTCTTACATCCAGGCTTCAAGGTTTAGGAGTGAAAAATGAGGTCAAGTTTCTGTGTAATAGCTAAATTACAAGGGCTTAAAACTCTTACCCTCTTTAACCACAGTCTCCAGCTAGGCCCTGTCTTGAGGGTGCTGGGCCTTCCCTTTGGGAACTGAGCCTGTTGCACAAACCTGCTGGGTGGTGATGTGCTTTGGCCAGCCCAACAGTGCCAGGCTCTGGGCAGCAAGCTCAGTGCCCTGCCCAGTCCTCCCCCTGAGCAGTTGGCATCCCGCACTGCCCAGGCCACCTGGCTGAGTTGGGCTCCAAACCCCTCCGTAGATATATTCTCACCACATAGCTAAGGTTGGCGGGCAAGGTTGACCAGTTCAGAGAGAAGGTTATCTTAGTTTTAGCTAATGTGCACTGAGTGCTTCCAATGTGCAAGGCACTGCTCTGTGCTCTAAGCACTTTTTTTTTTTTTTTGAGTTGGAGTCTCACTCAGTCGCCCAGACTGGAGTGCAGTGGCCGCTCCCGGCTACCTCAGCCTTGACCTCCTGGGCTCCGGTGATCCTTCCGCTTCAGCCTTCCAAGTAGCTGGAATTGCCCAGGCGGGTCTCGAACCCACGGGCTCAGGCAATTCACTCACCTCGGTCTCACAAAATGTGGGTTTACAGGCTGAGCCACTGAGCCCGACCTCTAAGCACTTTTAGTATATATCCCAGGGCCCTTGCCATCACCCTGTGAGGGAAGTACTATTAACTATGAACCCCTAGTTATTACGAGGAAACTGACATCAGGAAGATTAACTGCACCTCACTGGCCACTCCTTCTTGTCTTCCTGCTGGGCCTCTCCCATCAGTCAGCCTCTAACAGCTGAGGCCCTGGGAGGGCCTTGGTCCTCCCCTCCTCTATGGCTGCCCTCTTGCCCCTCGTGGCCTCCTGCAGCCACACCTAGCCCCCTCATCTATAAGCTGGTTTCTGAGCCCCAGTTTCCACCTGCCTCTCAGAGTCTCTGTGTGGATTTTTTTCAGTCAGAATCTCACTTTGTTGCACAGGCTGGAGTGCAGTGGCACGCTCATAGCCACTGCAGCGTCCACCTACTAGACTCAGGCAATCCTTCTGCCTCAGCCTTCCAAGGAGCTGGAATTACAGATGTGCGCCACCATGCCCAGCTAATTTTTTGATTTGTTGTAGAGATGAGGTCTTGCCAAGTTGCTCAGGCTGGTTTTGAACCCGTGGGCCCAGGCAATCCTCTCACCTTAGCCTCCCAAAGTGCTGGGATTATAGGCGTGAGTCAGCTTGCCTGGCCTCTGTGTGGATTTCTAACAGACAAGCTCAAGCTCAGTGTGTCTAGAACAGAGTTCCTGATCGCTCCCCCTCAGACATGCTGCTCCCATGGTCTTCCTCTGGCTCAGACACTTGCTTGGCCAAAAACACTGGAGTCATTCTTCATTCTTCTCTTTCCCCACATCCAATCTGTTAGCAGATCCTGTCAGCTAGACTTTAAAAACATATGCACACACACACAAAAGTATATGCAGATGCTCCTCAACTTACAATGGGGTTATGTCCCAATAAATCTAACGTAAAGTGAAAATATTGTTAAGTCAAAAATGCATCGCTGGGCACTGTGGCTCACATCTATAATCTCAGCATTTTGAGAGGCAGAGGTGAGAGGATTGGCTTACCTGAGCCCATGGGTTCAAGACCAGTCTGGACAACTTGGTGAGACCTTGTCTCTACAATAAATAATAACCAAAAAATATTTTAGCCAGAAGTGGTAGTGCACGCCTGTAGTTCCAGCTACTTGGGAGGCTGAGGTGGAAAGATTGCCTGAGCCCAGTAGATCGAGACTGCAGTGGCTGTGAGCGTGCCACTGCACTCCAGTCTGAGCGACAGAATGAGACTCCAACTCAGAAAAAAAAATGCATTTAATACACCTAGCATACTGAACATCATAGCACAGCTTAGCCTACCTTAAACATACCCAGTACCCTTACATTAGACTACAGTTGGACAATATATCAAACACAGAGCCTATATTATTATACAGTGTTGAATATCTCATGTTATTTATTTATTTATTATTTTTTTCTCTGAGTTAAAGTCTTTTAAACTCTTTTAGCCAGGCTGGAGTGCAGTGGCACAATCATTGCTCACCACAGCCTCGACCTCCTGGGCTCAGGCAATCCCTCTGCCTCAGTCTCCCAAGTAGCTGGGACGATAGGTACTCGCCATTAAGCCTGGCTAATTTTTTTTATTTTTTGTAGAGATGAGGTCTCACTCTATTGCCTAGGTTGGTCTCGAACTCCTGGGCTCAAGCAATCCTCCTGCCTTGGCCACGCATGCACCACCACGCCCGGCCCTCATGTAATGTATTGAATACTGTACTGAAAGTAAAAAACAGAATGATTGTCTAGATACTTACAATACTTACTCACGGTTCCTAGCCAGGAGTGATGACTCATATCTATAATCCCAGCACTTTGGGAAACAGAGACGAGAGGATTGCTTGAGCTCAAGGGTTCGAGATCAGCCTGAGCAACATGACAAGACCTTGTTTCCACAATAAAAATTAAAAAAAAAAAAAATTAGCCATGCATGATGGCACAGGCCTGTGATTACATCTACTTGGAAAACTGAGGCGGAAGGATTGCCTGAGCCCAGCAGATCGAGGTTGGAGTGATAGTGAGTGTGCCACTGCACTACAGCCTGGGCAACAGAGTGAGACTCTGACTCAAAAAAAAAAGTGTGGTTTCTACTGAATGTATATCACTTTTGCGTCACTACTAAGCTGAAAAATTAAGTCAAACCATAGGTCAGGAACCCTGTATGATAGATAGATAGGACACAATAAAATTGATAAATTCTACTTATTTAAAATTCAAACCTTTACACTTCCAAAGACACTATTAAGAAAGTGTGAGCCGGGCTCGGTGGCTCAGCCTGTAATCCCGTACCTTTGGGGGGCTGAGGTGAGTGGATTGTCTGAGCCCGCGGGTTCAAGACCTGCCTGGGCAACTTGGCGAGACCTCATCTCTACAATAAATCAAAAAATTAGCCTGGCGTGGTAGCGCGCACTTGCAGTTCCAGCTACTTGGAAGGCTGAGGCGGAGGGATGGCCCGAGCCCAGCAGGTCGAGGCTGTTGGCTGTGAGCATGCCACTGCACTCCAATCTGGGTGACAGAGTAAGACTCCAACTCTAAAAAATAAAAATAAATTAAAAATGCAGATCGTCAAACCGGTGGCTCAGCCTGTAATCCCGCGCCTTTGGGAGGCTGAGGTAAGTGGATTGCCTGAGACCGTGGGTTCGTTCGAGACTCGCCTGGGCAGCGAGACCTCATCTCTACAATAAATTAAAAAATCAGCCGGGCGTGGTAGCGCATGCCTGTAATTCCGGCTACTTGGAAGGAAGGATCGCAGGAGCCCAGCAGGCGAGGCTGCGGAGGCCGGAGCGGCCACTGCATTCCAGTCTGGGCGACAGAGTGAGACTCCAACTAAAAAAAAAAAAAAAAATGCAGATTGTCAGGCTTCACCTAGACTGACCAGCTGGAACTCTCTGAGGATGACAGCTGGGAATTTGCATTTTAAAGGGCCTCAGGGAAAAACAACATTCTAAAGCCGTATCTGCTAGAAGGCAGGACAATTTAAGATGCTAAATCAGCAGTGTCTCTGCTTCAGTTTTGTTTGGCTAAAGGGTCTTTAGGGAGATAAGCACAAAAGAACAGACCACCCAAAGATGACTTTAAGTCTCCTCTGGCAAAACAGGGACCCCTCCTGGCTGCAATTTACTTCTCCAGAAGGTATCTGAATCCTCTAGGCAGAGCTGTGTCCAAAGCTGTTGCCTGATACACTTTGTCCCTGGAAGTAGGACAAAAGAACCTTGACTACAACTCAGGGTTGCTTGTCTTTTCTCCATTCATTCATTCAGCAGATATATTTTAAATATTAGGTAAATTCCAAGATCAGCATGAGGGTGGGGGCCATTTTGTTGAAAATAACACCCATGGACTCTGCCCTCATGAAGATGGCATTTTAATAGAAGAAGATAGGCAATAAACAAGGAAACAGTAAAGAAACAGGATAGCTTTGGATAGTGAAAAGTGCTTTGGAGAAAAGAATACACAGTGATTTGGTAGATTTTTTTTCTTTTTGAGTCAGAGTCTCACTCTGTCACCCAGGCTGGAGTGCAGCGGCATACTCATGGCCACCCCAACGTCGACCCGCTGGGCTCAGGAGATCTTTCTGCCTCAGCCTTCCAAGTAACCAGAACTACAGGCTTGTGCTTCTACACCCAGCTAATTTTTTGATATATGGTAGAGACGGGGTCTCACCAAGTTGCCCAGGCTGGTCTTGAACCCCTGGGCTCAAGCAATCCACTTGCCTTGGCCTCCCAAAGTGCTGGGATTACAGGCTTGAGCCACCATGCCCTGCAGATTGGGTAGAATTATGAGGGAGTTAATTCAGGTACGGTTGCCTAAGTAGGTAACATTTGATCTGAGCCCTGGGTGATGAGTCACCACATGGAGCTATGGGAAAGAGTGAGTTTGCTGGCTGAGGGAACAGCACAGGCACAGTCCCTGAGGCAGGAACAGGCAGGATATGGGGAGGGGATCTTGGGAGGTCAGAAGGCAGAACATGGCAGGAGACTGGATTTTAGTCTGAGTGCAATGAGCAGCCACAGGAAGTGGGCTGTGAACAGGTAAGAGGGGCTCTGCTACAGCCTGATCACCATAGAGGCCAGAGTTGCTGGTAAATCAGAGTTCTCAGAGCAAGAATAGAAGCAGGGAGTGCAGTTGGAAGGCTGTGGAATTGACTGTGTGAGATATGGTGGTCACTTCCAAGAGCTGAACATACCACCAGACAGTGGTCAGACCATATATAAAGACAACTCTAGGGCAGGTGCAGTGGCTCACTTTGGGAGACCAAGGCGGGAGTATTGCTTGAGCCCAAGAGTTCAAGACCAGCCTGAGTAACATAGTGAGACCTCATCTCTACAAAAAAAAGAAAAAACAAAAAAAAAATTAGCTGGGCATGGTAGCTTGTACATGTAGTCTCAGTTACTTGGAAGAATGAGGCAGAAGGATCAACTAAGCCACTGCACTTCAGCCTGGACAACAGAACGAGACCTGGACTCAAAAAAAAAAAAAAAAAAAGGTAGAACTCTGACCCACAACCTGCAGCAACTGATCCAAGAAGCTAAACCACAGTCCTTCTAGCAAGGGATCCCAAACTGCCAGGGTTTTGAACTTGAACAATAACTGCCAGGGTCCCTCACTTGTGCCTTCCCATTCTCTACTCCCAACCTAGGACCAACCTGAGAAAGGTAAATGTGCTCCCAAACCAATCACAAAAGATGTCCCACTTCTACTTAGCCTCCAACCTCTTGGTACCAACAGCCTCCAAGGAGGGCACACAGGAAACCCTCCTTTTGTCTGCTTGGGAGCTTTCCCACCTCCTTGCCTGCCTTTGAGGTTCTGGCAGATACAGTTGATGGTAGCCCACGCCCTTTCTCTAGCAAGTTCTGGATAAGTAACTTGGCTTGCTCTCATTTGAGCAGTCCTTGTTTATTTCTGCACTTTGGACTAGGGGTGGCAAGAGTGATGACAAGGAGACAAGCTGAGATCTATTTTGGAGGCAAAATAGGCCAATCCTGATGATGGATTGGAAGGGGGGGTTGCAGGGAAGGACAGGGGACATCAGGGAGACTCGAGGTATCTGTCCCGGGAGACTGGGAGGAGAGTGGCACCATTTACTGAGATGAAGACGAAAAGGAGCAGGTGGTTAAAAGTCAGAAGGTGAGAGTAAGATGCCAAGCAGAGGGAGGTGACAAGAAGACAGTGACCTCCCTGAGCCTGTGCTCAGAGGGAGACCAAACAAGTGTTGGGAGCTGGCTGTGGAGGCCCACTAAGCGTTAGGCATCAGGAAGGGCTGTTGACCCCAAGACCACTAGGATGCATTCGGGAGCTATTGACCCCATTGCCTCCCCCTTTCTACTCAGCACTAACCAGATTAAGCTCCTGTGAGCTCAAAACATAAAAACTCTGAGACTGGGACGAGCACAAGCTAACTTTAGAAGCTCATTGCTCCCATTCTTCCACAAACTGTAGTTTTAGCTTTCACACAACTTTCAATTCAAACTCAGGTCACATCTAAGAGCCTTAGTATTGGTCACAGGCTTCTGGGTCATGATCTTAGGATTTATTGAAGTTGAATAAGGTGTAAATTGTAGAATATAGTTTTGGAAGACAGCCATTTTGTTGAAAGAATGCATCTGGGTTACTTGCAGGTAGCCCACTGTGAACTTTGGACTGGGCCACATTCCAAACATTCTGGGATGGGCCACTTTAGTTTGTAAAGTAAGTACTTAAGTTTCTATAGAATTGTTTAACTTGGTATTAGTACAAAAAGGGTTTATAGGCAATATGAAAAGGGTTTATAGGCAGTATGAAAAGGGTTTAAAGGCAGTCATGAATTAAGGTTTCATGGATTAGGTTTAACATCTATTATGAGATTATACCTGAAAGAACATCTGGTGGGTGGGGAACGCCCCTCACACACCTGACTGTGTATAAAAGACCCGTTGTAATTCCCAATAAACGGCTTCTGCACTAGACAGGGGTCCAGTGTCTTTCTTTCTCTCTCTCTCTCTCTCTCTCCCTCCCTCCCTCTCTCTCTTCTTTTCCCCAATCGCTGATGCCGTCTCCACATTTGAGGTACTCTGAACCCGGCTGGAGCTGGACTCCCTCAAACAAGACAAATGACACGGGAGGGGCCGGGGAAGACGGTTTTTGCAGGCAGGAGCATGGATGGTGTCACAAAGGGAGAGCATGTGTAGACGGAAAAGAAACAAGGTAGTAGGACTGAGCCCTGGGAACTCCCACAGCCAAGAGGTGGGCAGAACACGAGAAGGCTGCATTGGAGACTGGGAGGTGCTGCCAGCGAGGACGAAGAAAATCCGCTGCACGGGGATGAACACTACTCCATCAGTGTGGCATGGGCTACCCTGGGCCTCTCACCTGCTACCTTCCTCTCCAGCCTCATCTCTTCCTGCTATCCTCTTGGGATAAATTTTAGGATTTGCCCAAATGCATTCTATTGCTTCCGACCCCGCACATGCTGTCATGTACATTTATCGTCAGCAAGTCGAACATAATGGAAATACACGACAGGCAGAGTAGATACTACCCATCCCCTGACTCCTCATCCATCCGTGTCTGAGTTGTGTGATCTCAGAGGTGTTTTCTGTACATGTAATAGTGCACTCTCCCACACACATGCACGCCATATTGCATATTTCCCCTCCAAAATGGGAATTGGGTTCTTTATCGCATGCTTTTTTTTTTTTTTAAGTCGGAGTCTCACTCTGTCGCCCAGACTATAGTGCAGTGGCATACTCACAGCCACTGCAGATGCAGCCTGCTGGGCTTAGGTGATCCTTCCACCTCAACCTTCCAAGTAGCTGGAACTGCAGGCATGCACCATCACACCCAGCTAATTTTTTTTTATTGTAGAGATGAGATCTTGCCATGTTGCTCAGGCTGGTCTCGAATCCCTGGGCTCAGGCAATTCTCTCACCTCACCTCCCAAAGTGCTGGGATTACAGGTGTGAGCCACCGTGCCTGACTTATCACATGCTTTTTAACCTTAATACATTATGAACTCTTTCAGTGTACATACAGAGTACATACTTCTATTTCAGTACGTGGAGATGTGCCTCATTCTTTAAAATAGTTGTTTAGAATTTCATTTCATGGACTGACCACAATTTATTTAATCAACCCCTATTTTCTAAGCAATTATTATGTGGCAATACTTTATTTTGTAAAGTCTATGTAAACTCATGCCCTTAGATAAACAAATTCTTCAAAATAGGGCTGTGAGGTCAAAAGAGGTGACTGCTTTTAATTTAATAGATATTGCCAAACTGCTCTCCAGAGAACTCAGGACAATTTTTGCCAACAAGTATGAATGAAATTCCTTATTTACCTACAGACTTACCAGTCTGGGTACTGGCAACCATTTTTTTTTTTTTTTTTTGAGTTGGAGTCTCACTCTGTCACCCAGGCTGGAGTGCAGTGGCACTCTCAAAGCCATCACACCCTCAATCTGCCGGGCTCAGGCGATTCTTCTGCCTCAGCCTTCTAAGTAGCTGGAACTACAGGCTTGTGCCACCACGTCCAGATAATTTTTCTTGATTTATTGTAGAGATGAGGTCTTGCCAAGCTGCCCAGGCTGGTCTTGAACCTGTCGGCTCAGGCAATCCTCTTACCTTGGCCTCCCAAAGTGCTGGGATTATAGGCGTGAGCCACTGAGCCTGGCCTCCTACTTATTTTTTATTGTGGCAGGAGATCTGTAAATGATGACACTTAATGTTTATTATGTTTTCTCTCTGAAATGGAAGCCTGCAGATGTTGAGGGTATTGTCTGTCTTGCTCACTGCTGGAAGCCACCCAGTGTGTATATAGTAGGCCTTCAGTAAATACTTGCTGAATGAAGAAATGAAAGTGAATCTGGTTTCAACTAGATTCCACCTCTGCTCCTACCAAACCCTCTACTGCTGCTGGGGGCAGTACTACCTCAGCCTCTGGTCACCTTCTTCCTTTTTCCTGAATGCTCTTGGGGCTCCTTAGTTCCCTTGCCTTCAGACCCTAAGCTCTACTCTGAATCCTTACCTGATGATCCAGCCTCCCTTCCTGGCTCCCTCTTGTAGTTTCTCTTACCCTCATTTGTTGGCATCAGGGAGATTTGGGGGGCGGGGGTAAGAGATGGGAGTCTTGCTGTGTTGCCCAGATTGATCTTAAACTACTGGGTTCGATCAATCCTCCTGCCTCAGTCTCCGAAAGTGCTAGGATACAGGCATAACAGATTCTTTGTTTTATACAGGAATTTTTTTTTGAGTCAGCATCTCACTGTTCAGGCTAGAGTGCAGTGGCATGATCACAGCTCACTGTAGCCTCAACCTCTTGGGCCCAGGAGATCCTCTTGCCTCAGCTTCCTAAGTTGCTTGAACTACAGGTGTATATACCACCATGCTGGCTAATTTTTAAAAGTTTTTGTAGAGACAATGTCTCACCATGTTGCCCAGACTGGGATTGATCTTTTTTATTTGCTCAGGAGCTTCAACCACAGGTCAGGAACCCCTTTCTTTTTTTTCTTTTTCTTTTTTTGAGTTGGAGTCTTACTCTGTCGCCCAGACTGGAGTGCAGTGGCCGCTCCTGGCCACCGCAGCCTCGACCTGCTGGGGCTCTGGCGATCCTTCCGCCTCAGCCTTCCTATGTAGCTGGAATTACAGGCGCGCTCTATCACTCCCGGCTAATTTTTTTTTTGATTTATTGTAGAGATGAGGTCTCACCAAGTTGCCCAGGCGGGTCTGGAACCCGCGGCCTCAGGCAATTCACTCACCTCAGTCTCCCAAGGTGCAGGATTACAGGCTGAGCCACCAAGCCCGGCTCTGGCAATCATTTTAACTCAGTCAATTCCAACAGAAAAAAATGATATTGTTTGAACTTTCATTTCATAAAATATAAATAAGGTTTTTAATAGTTCACATTTTTTTTTGCCCATTTTTCTGTAGGTTTTTAAATCTTTTGATTTGTAAGGGTTCTCAGCATATTACATGTCATATATAGCTGTTGCAAATATTATTTAATGGTTTGTGTGTGTGTGTGATAGGGTCTTGCTATGTTGCCCAGGCTGGAATACAGTGGTGTGATCACAGCTCACCTCAGCCTCAAACTGCTGGGTTCAAGCGATCCTTCCAACTCAGCCCCCAAGCATCTAGAACTACAGGAGTAAGCCACTGTGCCCAGCTTACTTATCTTTACTTTTGCTTTATAAAGGTTTAGAATTTTATATGATCATGTATAGTAACATTTTGGCCCCAAATTTTGTGTGTCATGCCTATGAAGGCCCTTAACATTCCAAAATTCTTTTCTAAAGCTTACTCATCTTTTTTCCAGAACTACATTGGTTTTCTTTTTTTTTCTTTCTTTTTTTACTGCCCCCCCTCCCCTCACCGGTTTTATTTTCTTACATATAAACATCTTTGAACCATCTGGAGTTATTCTGGTGTTGAGAGGTAGGAATCCAGTTTCTCTTTGTAAATATTTACTGAATAAATGAAGGAGACATTCTGCAGCCCTAAGTAAAGTTGATGGCCTCCTGAGGGATTAGATCAGATGGTTAACAAAGTTGTTTGTTCACTCAACAAATATGTCTAAACTACATGCCAGCATGGCGGAATGCAAGGGTGAATAAAATCAGATATGGCTCCCACCCTTGTGACCATTACACAGACAGTGTGAGAGGCAGACACTGGCTGAATAACATGAATGGATGCAAATCTTACAAAGCAGACAAGCGCTCTGGAAGAGCATGTCATCAAGAAACTTACCCTGGCCTAAGAGAGAGGTCAAGGAAGGTGTCACTGGCCTAAGAGAGAGGTCAAGGAAGGTGTCACTGGATCAGGAAGTTCCCTGGGAAGTGCTCTCAGGACCAACACCTGTGGGAGGGTGAAGGTAGCAGGACTGAGCAGATAGAAAACTGCACTGCTGTTGCAACAAAGGTCTTGGCCAATCCCACAGGGAGCTCTGGAGTGGAGATGATGCTTCAGAGTTGCTCTGATGAGACAAGGAGTCTGGGCCTTTATTACCTCCAGTGGACTAGGCCATGGATGTAGGCTGTTCTTAGGTAGCTCCTCTCAGTCCGTGCATTCCCAGAGCAAGCCTCATCTGTGAGCATCAACTTCCAAGCCTCCTGGCAGCTGGGGAACGAGGGCCCTGATCCTGACGTTGACATCTGGGTGTCTCATCACATCATCTGCTACAGAAGACTTCTCTAAAGAGGTCGGTGCTGTACAGTGCTGTACAGTGCTGATGGGTGAGTGGGAGTTAATGAGGCACAGAGAACAGGGACTTTTCTAGGACCAATGTACTTTCTCTAGCACAATGCCATAGGGAGCCCTCATACGGCACAGGCAGGAGCAGAAGCAGGGACTATCAGGGGGTATTAAGGAAGTTCATAGAACACATTAAAATCTGAATGTGAACAAAAAACTAAAAAGATAGAAGAATAAGTCTCCTAACAATCCCCACCACTCAGAGACAACTACTTTTTTTTTTTGGAGTGAGAGTCTCACTCTGTTGCTCAGACTGGAGTGCAGTGGCACGCTCACAGCCACTGCAGCCTTGACCTGCTGGGCTCAGATGATCCTTCCACTTCAGCCTTCCAAGTAGCTGGAGCTACAGGTGTATGTCACCATGCCCAGCTAATTTTTTGATATATTGTAGAGATGAAGTCTCACCAAGTTGCCCAGGTTGGTCTCGAACCCGTGACCTCAGGCAATCTTCTCACTGTGGCCTCCCAAAGTGCTGGGATTATATATATGAGCCACCGCACCCGGCCAAGACAACTACTCTTAATGTTCCAGTGCATTTCTCTTCCATCTTTCTTTTCTGCATCATTTATTTAAAAGCTGGAATTTTATTGTAGATGTGACTTGGTTTTCTGCCTTTACTGCTTCTAATCATAAAAGCAGTACCTGCTAATTACATAAACTCAGAAAGTACAAACGTTTCAAAGGAAATAAATATCCACAATCCCTCTTCCCCACTAAGTCCATTGTTAACATCTTGGTGCAACATCATTTGAATTCTTTGTTATGCGTATCTGTATCTTACTTTCTGAAGAATAAATCTTTAAATATCCCTTGTAAGTTCCTTTGAGAGCTGTAGGCTGGGAGTCAGGAGCCCTAGGTTCCAGCATCTGGAGAGGAGCCAGGCCCCAGATCCCCGAGTGCCTGCTGCAGCTCCCATGGGCAGACTCCCTACTCAGAGCAGCACCCTGAGGATCCCCAGCAAGTGTGGGCCTGAAGTGTGGGTTATGGCTGAGTCCTTCCAGCCTGGGTATATTAATCAGGAAGGATGGGTGGCCAGCAGACCCCAGGGCTGCAGGGAAAGGTCAACTGGGAAAGAGAAGGCTCAGAAATGAGGTCTGGGGCCTCCTTAGTGAAGGCTTTGCCATCTCTGGCCTGCTGAACATCCTCAAGCCTGGGAAGGTGCAAAGCCCCAGAGCTGCTTTTGTTACCTGGGGTTTCCCGTATCTCATTGTAGTTGCCTAAGTGCATCAGACCCTCCCTGACCCAAGTCGACTCTTGTCCTGTGTCTCTTCCCAACTACTGACGGAGCCTGATTAACAGCTACTGATCTTGCAGATCTCGGCTCAAGAGACCTCTTTCAGGGAGTCTTCCCTGCTTCCCTCCTCTGGTATCCCAGGAAATTTCCACCCTTACAACATTAATCACAGGACACATGGCCACCTGTTGGGTCATCTCCCATCTGGACGCCCCCCTCCCAAACTATGAGCACCTTAAGGGACTCTGCCTCATTTATCTTGTCTCCCAAGTGCCAGGTGCAGGCCTTACCATGTAGCAAGCTCTCTGCTAGCCAATAGTCAATGAGATGGATTGAAACGTCTGGGCAGGCTGTTTTCTCGCCTCCAGAGAAAATAGCTTACAAGGCCTTGGAGAGGGCAAATGCTCCTATCACTCTTTCCCAAAGGCATTCCTCACTGGCAGGGCAGCCTCTACTACAAGGCACAGTGAACCCCAGAGGCAAAAATGATGTGAAAACAAGAGGCTGGACCCTTCTGTAATTCACAGTAAGCAGGCAAGGATGAGCCAGGTCCCCAGATCCCCGAGTGCCTGCTGCAAGTCCCATGGGCAGACTCCCTACTCAGAGCAGCGCACTGAGGAACCCTAGCAATGTCTGGGTCACTCCTTATCCCACACCACCTGCCTCTGTTTCCCATTTCCTGGGGTGAGGGTCTTCGTGGAGACAGAGAAGGGACCAGGCTTCTCTGGGTTGGGGAAAGGCTTATATTTGTACTGTGAAAGTCAAGGCCTCTTTCAGAGGGCAAAGAAAGCTAAGCAGCTACCTCTTGTTCTGCTGCATGTTGGAAGGGCATCAGAAAGTGAGCTTAGATGGCAATGACGATACTGAGGTGAGCTAGCCTGAATAACCTCCAGACAGACAGGTGGAGGGATACTTCCCTTCTCTCCCTGTTGCAAAGCTTTGGCTCTAAGCCAAAGTGGCAGCATTCAGACTAGAGGCTGGGTGGCCCCTTGTCAGGATGCCTTTGGGGGATTTCCAGAAAGAACCAGACTACACAGCCTTTGAAAGTCCTGTGACTTAAAGATGGATGATTCTGACAGGAGGAGCATCTGGAACAAAAGGAGGCTTGGGAACATCAATTCCCTGAGGTTCTAGGGGATAAAGGAAGGGGACTCAGAGAGAATGTAAGAGGGATCTGACTTCGACCCTGACAAAGTAGTGCAGAGTAGGGGAGGTGGAGAGGTCCCATACCTGAAACCTGAGGGAGAGATGGGGGGACAGATAGCAGCAGGCTGGAGCTGAGCAGGTGGGACTGGGAAGGAGTTCAGCTGAGAAGGACAAGGGACCGGCAGGGACTACCAGGCAGCTGACCAGAGGTGGAGTCCAAGGAAAGTAGACAGAAGCAGAACGCACACCAGCATGCATGCCATGATCTTGCCGCACTGTGCTACGCTCTGCTCTGGGACTGCAGGCAAAGGACAGTTTTCCGTCTAGTTGGAAATCACAAGCAGACACCTCTGAATGCCAGTTCTTGATGATAGCTCCCACTTCCAAATCAGAGAGCAGTCCTTGTGCTCTGTGAGTCTCCTTGCTCTAGAATTAAGACCCAAAACCTCACTGTGACCTTTCGGCTCCATGTGATCTGGCCCCAGACCACCCTCTACCTGGTCCTGAGTGCCCTGTTTCCTCCAGAAATGCTGGTCTCCTGTCTTGGTTTGTTGTTGTTGTTGTTGTTTGTTTGTTTTGAGTCAGGGTCTCACTCTGTCACCCAAGTTGGAGTGCAGTGGCACAATCATGGCTCGCCACAGTCTCGACCTCCTGGGCTCAGGCAATCTTCCCACCTCAGTCTCCTGAGTAGCTGCCACCATGCCTGGCTAATGTTTTGATTTTTTTGTAGAGGCAAGGTCTTACTATGTTGCTTAGGCTGGTCTCGAACTCCTGGGTTCAAGCAATTCTCCTGCTTCGGACTCCCTAAGTGCTGGGATTATAGGTGTGAGCCACTGCACCTGACCCTCCATCTCGTTCTAGAACGCATGGTGCTCTTTCTTTCTTTTTTTAAAACATGCCTGCACATGTATTTCTCTTGCTCTGTAGCCCAGGCTGAAATGCAGTGGTCTAATCATAGCTCACTGCAGCCTCCAACTCCTGGGCTCAAGGGATCCTCTCACCTTTGCCCCTGCCCCCCTCACCAAGTAGCTGGGACTATAGGTGTGTGTCACCATGCCTGGCTAATTATTTTTATTTTTGTAGAGGTGGAGATCTCACTATGTCATCCAGGCTAGTCTAAAATTCCTGGCCTCGAGTAATCCTCCTACTTCAACCTTCAAAAAGTACCAGGATTATAGCCCTGAGCCACTGTGCCCAGCCCCTTCTGACTCTCCAACTTGCTCTTTTTGCTGTGGGAACTCCATATCATTTAACTCCTTCACTGGGCAAGTCTACCTGTTCTAAGGAGCTCATCTCAAATGCCACCTCCTCTAGGAAGCCCTTCTGGATACCCTAGACCAGGCCAAACTCCTTTCTCATAGCCTTGAGTGTTTCTCCTTCATAGCATCCATTACAATTGTACTTAAAGGACTGTCATCTGACATCCCAATATCCCATCAGACTGTAAGCATGGGGGCGATAGAGCTGTGTCTATCTTGTTTACCACCAGGCTTCTAGCCTCTAGCCCAGAGTCTGAGCACTAAGGGAGTGTTTGTAGAGAAAAAGAGGAAGAAGGGAGAAAGGAAAGAAAGGGGAAGGGGAAGGAAAGAAGAGAAAGTGGAAGGGAGGGAAGGAGGGAGGGAGGAGGAGGAGGGAGGAAGGAAAAGAGGGAAGGAAGGGAGGGAGGAGATCCCTGAGGGAAACGGCATTCTTAGCAATAGAAAGATAACGGAGCATGAAACATGATTCATGAAATCAGACGCATAAATAGAGGCCCATGTGTCAAGGTTCAGTTTGTTCTGTGACGGTGTAAAAACCGCACATTTTTCAACAAGATGGAAAAAACAAACAAAACCATGTGCAGCTGCTCCTGGTGCACCCTCCTGCCGCTTCATCAGGGTGAACCCCTGACTTCCTTCTGGAGAGGAGGAACGGGTGGCTTCCCAGGACAGACAGCCCTGGTCCAGGTTTAGGAGCTGGAACCCAGAAGCCAACCTGGAGCTCAGGAACCAAAGGCAGGGGAGCAGGCGTAATGAATGATCTTCTCCACGCCAAGTACTGGCTTGGCGGTTGGCTTGTTCACAGTCTGTCTGTGATGTAGGAATTATTATTATTACTATTATTATTTTTTTTTTGAGTTGGAATCTCACTCCATCGCCAGGCTGGAGTACAGTGGCATGCTCACAGCCACCCCATCGTCGACCTGATGAACTCCGGTGATCCTTCCCCCTCAGCCTTTCAAGGAGCCAGAACTACAGGCACATGCTACCACACCTGGCTAATTTTTTAAAAATTTTTTTAATTTTAGAGACAAGGTCTCGCCAAGTTGCCTGGACTGGTCTCAAACCCACAGGCTCAGGCAATCCACTTGCCTCGGCCTCCCAAAGTACTGGGATTAGGGGCTGAGCCACGGGGCCTGGTCTGAAGTAGGAATTATTATCCCCATTTCACAGATGAGGAAACAGAGCTTTGACAGTTAAGGCATTTGATTAGTGTCACACAGTTAGTAAGTGGCAGAACTACAATGTGCACCCAGCTCCATCTGACCCTGACAACCATGTTCTTTTCTCCCTGTAGTTTCTCTGAACAAGAGGGTGAGGCCCTGCCAGTCGCTGTGGGTACAACACTGAGGCTTTGGAAGTCAGGGTGGCGACAGGCAACACTTGCTGTTTTTGTCTGTGCCTCAGCCCTCCCCCTTTCTGGGAACACACCCGTCTTTCCAGGGGGCAGTTCATTCTGTGTGGCTCTGGTGAGCTGACCCTGCCCTTTTCTCACTCCAGCTCCCCAAGGCAGACACACGTCCCTGTTAGAAAACCCATCCCCACATCCACAGCTATGTGACCAGGTTGGGCCAATTGGAGGCCTTCCCTGGATTTTTGTGCTGAATCTATTGGGAGAGATGGTCTTTTCCACTGATGTACTAAGTAACTTGGAAACAATTGGGTCTGCCTTGGGACTTCTTTCTTGCCACGTGAAGAAGGCCAATTGTTCTAGCCAGGGGCAATCGCTCATGCTTATAATTCCAGCACTTTTGGAGACTGAGGCAGGGGGTTTGCTTGAGCACAGGAGTTCGAGACCAGCTGAGCAACACAGCTAGACCTCATCTCTACAAGAAATAAAAACATTAGCCGGGTGTGGTGGTACATGCCTGTAGTCCCTCTGCTTGGAAGGCTGAGGTGGAAGGATCACCTGAGTCCAGGAGGTAGAGGCTGTAGTGAGTCATGATCATACCATTCCGGCCTGAGCAAAAGCCTGAGACCCTGACTCAAAAAGGGTGGGCAGGGGCAGTTGTTGACTCAAACCAGAAAAGCAAAAGCAGAAAGGAAACATAAGGCAGAGATAACTTGAAGACCTTGTTGGAGCTCTGAATCCAGTCGTGTCTGAACTGCCCTTGCACCTTTCAGATACACAAGGTTCACTTTTTCACTGGAGTGGATGTAGGCTGGAGAAAAGCAGGCTCACCAGAATGGAGAAGATAAGAGGCTAGACTGGAAGCTCAGCAAAACCTAGAACTGCCCAGTGACACTGAAGGGGACAGGGAAGGGAGGGGAAGCAGAGACTACCCACTGGATGTGGGGCCATCTTGTCAACCACCCACCAGCCTTCCATGTGACATTGTACCCGTGGTGTACTTCTCTGATCTCAGGCCTGCCATCTGCAGAGGAATGTACTCATTTGCAAACGACACCAAAGACTGCTTGTTCCTGGGAAACTGCAGAGAAATAGGAAAATTTCCAGTGACATAAATATAAAGAGATCTTTCCCCATCTGGAGAGGAAGGAGGGGCCACACATTTACTGAGCACACATTTAACCAAGCCTTACCTGTTTAATTGTGAGCTGCTGAGCTGAAGGCAAGATACAGTGTGGATATTGAACACGTACCACCCTCTCGAAAAGGAAACCTTTTTTGGAATGAAAGAAACACTTATCTCAGCTAACCACAGTGGTTCAAGCCTATAATCCCAGCACTTTGGGAGGCAGAGATGAGAGGATTGCCTGAGCCCAGGGGCTCGAGACCATCCTGGGCAACTTGGTGAGACCTCATCTCTACAATAAATCAAAAAAATTAGCCAGGTGTGATGGCGCTTGCCCGTAGTTCCAGCTACTTGGAAGGCTAAGGGGGAAGGGTCACATGAGCCCAGTAGATTGAGGCTGTGGTGGCCGTGAATGTGCCACTACACTCCAGTCTGGGCAACAGAGTGAGACTCCAACTAAAAACAAAACAAAACAAAAAAAAACACATAAGTTTTTGGTCCTGAATTTATGCATTGAATTCTACCTTAGCTACTGCAAACTAAAAATAAAATTCTATTGGAAGGTTGAGGTGGAAAGATGGCCTAAGCCCAGAAGGTCAAGACTGCAGTGGTTGTGAGGATGCAAATTCACACCAGTCTGGGTGACAGAGTGAGACTTCAACTCAAAAAAAAAAACAACGAAATGCTTATCTCAATTAATTCTCACAAAAGTCTGATGAGAGCCGGGCTCGATGGCTCAGCCTGTAATCCCGTGCCTTTGGGAGGCTGAGGTGAGTGGATTGCCTGAGCCCGCGGGTTCGAGACCTGCCTGGGCAGGCGAGACCTCATCTCTACAATAAATCAAAAAAATTAGCCGGGCATGGTAGTGCGTGCCTGTAATTCCGGCTACTCGGAAGGCTGAGGCGGAAGGATCGCCAGAGCCCAGCAGGTCGAGGCTGCGGTGGCCGGGAGCGGCCACTGCACTCCAGTCTGGGCGACAGAGTGAGACTCCAACTCAAAAAAAAAAAAAAAGTCTGATGAGAAGACAGAGACAAGGAAACTGATGTTCAAAGAGGGCAGAGACCCTCACAAAGCCACAGAGTTGGTAGGTAGTGACAACTAAAGAATGATGAGGTTCATACACTTATAAAGGAGCAGTTTTATTTCTCATGAAGAGCTGCAGCCTGTAGGATGGCCATTCTGGCAGGCTGGGAAATGTAGCCTCTGGCCAGAAGCCAGAAACAGACACTTCAAGGGTCTGGGCAAAGGGAACAGGAATTTATGTGGAGCAAGGTCGCCAGATAGGATATATATTTAGTAAGCTATAGGAGGAGTCATAGCTATTTATCAGAGGAGAAACATGCACATGCACAATTGAGTTTCATGCCCCTTCACAGGACTTATGTTTTTAAAATGGCAGCATTAGCATGATCTGAGGTGGAGTTTCTGGCCCTCTGCCATCAAAAGGTGATGCAGGAGCTGGGAGCGGTGGCTCAAACCTGTAATCCCAGCACTTTGGGAGGCCAAGGCAAGAGGATTGCCTGAGCTCAGGGGTTTGAGACCAGCCTGGGCAACTCAGTGAGACCTCGTCTCAACAATAAATCAAAAAATAAGCTGGGCATTGTGGCGTGCACCTGTAGTTCCAGCTACTTGGAAGGCTGAGATGGAAGAATCACCTGAGCCCAGCAGATCGAAGCTATAGTGACCACGAGCATGCCACTGCACTCCAGTCTGGGCGACAAAGAGAGACTCCAACTCTAAATAAATAAACAATGAAGCAGAGGTCATGAAAACCCTCACTGCGGATTCTCCCATTCTCCATAGACTGGCAGAACTGCTCTCAGTCAATGGTCTCTTATCAGGCAAAAAAGGAGAGGCAGCAACAGGCAGTTGGTCGCCATCAGTAGTGGGGTCCTTTGAAAATGCTGGTTTCTGTTTATCTCTTAGGGAAGAAAGACAAATGTTGGTTAGCAAAGGTAGGGGGTATAACAGGTGTGGTTAAATTTTCTTCTTTTTTTTTCTTTTTTGAGTTGGAGTCTCACTCTGTCATCTAGGCTGGGATGCCATAGCACACTCACAGCCACCACAGCCCTGACCTGCTGGGCTCAGGTGATCCTTCTGCCTCAGTCTTCCAAGTAGCACCCACCACCACACCCAGTTAATTTTTTTTATTTTAATTTTTAAAAATTTATTGAAGAGGTGAGGTCTCGCCAAGTTGTCCAGGCTGGTCTTAAACCTGTGGGTTCAAGCAATCCTCTCACCTTGACTTCCCAAAGTGCTGGGATTATAGACGTGAGCCACTGTGCCAGACCAAGTCTTCAAGCTTACTCTGGGGTCCCCTTGGCCACGAGATGGTCCATCCAGTCAGTTGGGAGGCTTAGAATTTTATTTTTAGTTTGTAGTAGCTAAGACGGAATTCAATGCATAAGTTCAGGCCCAAGAACTTGTGTGTTTTTGCCATTGATCTGGACTGACTGAAGCTGCTGTCTCGGCAGGAAGTGGCCACTGTGGGAGCCTCTGGGAACCTGGTTAAGAGGAGGTGGAAAGAACAGTTTGGATTATACGACTTGCAAAAATAAGACTGAAAGAATGGGCTGATGAAAGATGTGCAACTGTTGAAACACAGTGATGCCCAGGAAAGGCTTGGAACGAAGATCTTGCCTAAAACCTCTGGTCTTGAGGATGGAGTTCTCGTTTGCGCGAGGACAGAGAATCTGAGACGGCCATGGCTGTGGTCAGGAAGGCCTGACGCTGCCAGAGGGGTGGGGGTTTCCGCAGGGGGCAAAGGAAACAGGGCAAGAGAAACTCAGGATAGATAAGAAGGAGCTTCCTTGGGCTGGTGGCTGAGAAGACTTGCAGACTCTCTGTGGACAGCGGTGTGTGGAGGTTGCTAACAGCCCTAGTTTCTGGGGTCTGTCAGCTGCGGGAAAGAATCCCACCTGAGCCTGTCACTCTCTGGACAACCTGGGTTTATTCGTCCAGAGCCTCCATGGCATCAGAATCAGCACAGTCCCTCATCAGAGCTTGGCACAGTCCTCCTCAGGTGTAACAAGGACCGCAACAGAGATGCTCCAACCCTGTGTCCTGGGCCTTGCCCTGGAGAGGAGGGAGTCCTCCCACTCCCTCACCATCTCCTCAAGCAGGGCTGGGCTGCGGGACAACTTTCTCCTTGCAGAGGTCCCTAGAGTGGAAAGCAGGGGAGGGAGATGAGAAGCATTTTAACCCTGAGCCTTATCTAAGACACTTGAGAATTTTCTTGGGGGAGAAATATGCTAACTTCAGCATTCATTCCCTTGTTCTCTGTGTGGTAGGAAGGAAGATCCTTAAGTGAGCCTTTCTGGTACAGGCCCCTCTTGTTTTGGGAGAAACACTTCTATGCGACTTAGCTGACCAGAGGTTAGGCCAGATCTTTCTCTTATTCTGGAGTGGACCAGGACCAGCTGAAAGGCTGCCATGAACGAGCACAGATGGGAGTTGTGCTGCATGGTATTATCTTTAGGAACAAGATTTTTCTTCCCCTTTGTGTAGAGCTGTGGACTGCTCTGCTGTGGAAAGTGGCTGTTCTTGGGACAAGAACGTATGTGTGTGAGCATGTGATGTGGGAGTGGTGCCAGAACTGTGTACAAATGTGTGTGTTGGGGGGAGACGGTTTCTGCCCATAAGCACCCTTCAGGAGGCCAGGCCCATATCTGCAAAAAGGATGCTAAGTCCTGTTTTCATTTCCTGTTGGTGATGGACGCCTTCAGGACTGGGTGGGGAGTGCCCAGGCCCCTGGAGTCATTCCAGAAGGAATCCCTCAGGCCCTGGCTTGTGTGTGGTTACAGACACCTGGCTTCTTCCAGATTGTCCTGGGAGGGGTAGCGTTTTGTTTCTTTTCTTTTTTTGAGTAAGAGTCTCACTGTTGCCTAGGCTGGAGTGCAATGGCACGCTCATGGCCACCACAGCCTCGACCTGCTAGGCTCTGGAGATCCTTCCGCCTCAGCCTTCCAAGTAGCTGGAACCACAGGTGCGTGCCACCATGCCTGGCTTATTTTTTTGACTGATTGTAGAGACGAGGTCTTGCCAAGTTGCCCAGACTGGTCTTGAACCTCCGGACTCAGACAGTCCTCTCGCCTTTGCCTCCCAAAGTGATGGGATTACAAGGGTGAGTTACTGTGCCCGGCAAGTTTTGTTTCTTTTTTTCTTTTTTTTTTTTTGAGTTGGAGTCTCACTCTGTCG
>NW_007258074.1:621871-623078 GCF_000164805.1 Carlito syrichta | reverse complement strand
GGTCTCGCTGCCCAGGCGGGTCTTGAACCCACGGGCTCAGGCAATCCACTCACCTCAGCCTCCCAAAGGCGCGGGATTACAGGCTGAGCCACCGAGCCCGGCTAAGTTTTGTTTCTTGAAACCAATCCCTCTACCAGTCATCCCAGAAAAGGGCAAATCTAAGGACAGAGACTGCAGATCCAAAGCAGAGGGGTTAGAGTTCAGCCTTCCCATCTAGGGCGGAGGAAGAAGAGCAGCTACCCAAGAGAAGATAAAAAAGAGAGGTTCTAATAAGGGGACTGAGGGGGGGGTTACCTTTAGGGACCCAGGCAAGGTCGCCGCTGGAGCAGTCATTGTCAGCTTCCAGTTTTAAGTCAGTTTCTCCAAACTCGCGGTTCCTACCTGCTACTTCTGAGCTTGCGTTTGCTGGGTTGACCTCAGCAGCCCAGGCCTTGCTGTGGGGTGTTAAAGAGCCAATGTCCACACTTGGGACAGACCCATGGAGGAGCTAATGACCTTCCCCACACATCTCCTCCTCTGAGGCCTCTAAGGTGGTGTGGCATCCCTTCAGGAGAGAATAGCAGCAAAGTGGGAGGGCACGACATGAAACAGAGGACTCCAGTGAGTCAGGTACTAGTGTGGTTGCAGCCTCAAGTATCGATAGACAGGGAACCAGAGAGAGATCAATTCCCTCTGCCCCTAATACTGAAGGGGAACAAACCTGAAAGCCAGAGCCCACATCTCATTACATAAAGGCAGTGATTAGTCATTCATAAGCTATTCCTTCATTTGCTAGGGTCCCACTTTATATTAGTTTCAGACAAAAAAAGAAATGTGTTGCCTCATGTAAGCAAGAAACAAGGGATTGAGACACGGCTAGATCTAGCAGTGTTCTGGGATCCTATGTCTCTCTGCCTCTCAGATCCACTCTCTGACTGACTTCATTTCCTGACAGTATCTTAGTAGTAGTAAGAGATCTCCTAGTAGCTACAGGTTTACATGGTCTTAGAAGTTGTGATTCTAAGCCGGACTTGGTGCCTCAGCCTGTAATCCCGTGCCTTGAGAGGCTGAGGTGAGTGGATTGCCTGAGGCCGCGGGTTCGAGATCCACCTGGGCAACTTGGTGAGACCCCCCCACGTCTACAATAAATCAAAAATTAGCTGGGTGTGGTAGTGCGCACCTGTAGTTCCAGCTACTTGGAAGGCTGAGGGAATGATCGCCGGAGCCC
>NW_007258074.1:607979-621851 GCF_000164805.1 Carlito syrichta | reverse complement strand
GCCACTGCACTCCAGTCTGGGCGACAGAGTGAGACTCCAACTCAAAAAAAAAAAAAAAAAAAAAGAAGTTATGATTCTAAAGAGAGACTCTCTGTTTTAGAGTCCATGATGAAATCTCCAAATGGAAGTTTTGGGAACGATGATACATTCCCAAAAGGTGTAAAATCATGGTGCTTAATGTAGAGAGGCAGTGTGTCTCCCCGTCTCAGTGAACAAATTTAGGGCACAGATCTTGACTTCTAAAAACAACCCTATGCTCAAAGGAGCTAGAATGCCTTCGAGAAATGACTGATTCCGAGGCCGAGTCTGGGAAAGTACAATATGAACCCCAAATCGCTTATTAAAACAGAACACAAGGAAGCACTTAAAGAAGGACAGGGACATGTCAAAAGGGCACAGGAGCTGGCTTGAAGGAGCTCCCACTAGCCAAATCTTGGATAATTTGAGCATCAAAATAGATAATTGGAGTAATGGATTATAACCCATGGGATAAAATAGGAAGCAATGAGTCCACACTGATATAAATAAATAAGTAAACAAATTGAAGGCTTAATGAGAAATGGGATATTTACATTGTCTCAAAGTAACTCCTCCCAAAATACTTACTGATTACAAAGGTGAGAAGAGGCCAGCTCGGTGGCTCAGCCTGTAATCCCACGCTTTGGGAGGCTGAGGTGAGTGGACTACCTGAGTCCGGGGGTTTGAGACCCTCCTGGGCAACTTGGCGAGACCTCATCTCTACAATAAACCAAAAAATTAGCCAGGCGTGGCAGCGTGTACCTGTAGTTCCAGCTACTTGGAAGGCTGAGGCGGAAGGATCACCGGAGCCCAGCAGGTCAAGGCTACGATGGCCAAGAGCGTGCCACTGCACTCCAGTCTGAGTGACAGAGTGAGACTCCAACTCAAAACAAACAAACAAAAACAAAACAAAAAACAAAGGTGAGAGGAGTAACTTCACAGTGGGGAAGGCTAGTCAGGATCACCTTAATCCAGTGACAGAGTGAGTGTCACCAGGGGAGTAAATCAAGATGGTGCCACCAGATAGGACTCAATGGAAAAAACACAGTTGCACTTCTGGGATATTCCTGCTAATGATGCTGACTCTGAATCATATCAAAAGGAAACATCAAACAAACCCAAACAGAGGAGCTTCTTACAAAATAACTGGCTGGTCATCTTTAAAGGGCTGAGGTCATGATCGTCAAGAAAAGATCAAGGAACTGTTCTGTATCAAAGGAGACTAAGAATCATGACAAGCAAATGCAATATGTGATTCTGAATAGGTCTTTTTGCATAAAGAATATTCTTGGGACAGTTGGTGAAACTTGAATGAAATCTGAGGACTCAATGTATCAGCATTCACTTCCTGATTTTGATAGTTGATACAGTAGAATCCTTGTTTGTAGGAAAGACACAATGAAGTAAATTCTGAGGTAAGAGCATCATACCAGGAAAAATATTCCCTGAAAGGATTCTGATTGGCCCTGCTTAGGTCACATGTCTACCGTAGATCAATTGCTATGGCCAAGGGCTTGGGGTTCTTTGAGTGGCCAGTTTGGATGGTGTGCCCACTCCTGCCACAGGAAACCCAGGATAGGGGGTGGGCAGCTAGAGTGACAGCCCACCAGGATCAGATGGGCTGAAAAACAGCAGTGTTCTAATGAAGGGAATTCAGGACAGGCCAAAAAAAAAAAAAAAAAGTAATAGCTGTCTACTCCATTTAGAGTATACCATTATTATTAACTTTGGGAAAATAATCATTTACAAGCACATAACCAGGCTGGGCATGGTGGCTCAAGTCTGTAATCCCAGCACTTTGGGAGGCTGAGGTGAGAGACCAGCCTGGGGGTTCGAGACCAGCCTGGGCAACTTGGTTAGACCTCATCTCTACAGGAAATAAAATAAAATAAAATAAAATAAAATAAAATAAAAATAATACAAGCACATAAACTTTGACTCAGTAATTCAACTTCCTGGTAATCTATTTTAAGAAAATCATCCCCACAGGGGGTAAGGGAAGTTCTGTAATCAAAGATGTTGATTCCAGTGTTATCCAGAGTACTAACAAACCAAAAGCCACCTATTCATTCTCATACAGGAGAAAGGCTGAGGCACACTGGCCTGTGGCAGGAGGGCTGGCCAGCTCTGAGGCCACTGGTACGTAGCCAGGGGATCTCTGGGCATCCTGACCATGGGACTCCACTCTCCCCTATCAGGTGAGACCACCTCAGTCTACCCAACTTGTCCAAACCACTCAGCAGCCTCTAGCATTTGCTACCGTTCTGTCATGCCACTGTCACCTATCTCTCTGTTCCGTTCAGTACTGGGTGTCTCTCTAGGTTAGATAGAGGGCGAGGAGCCAGGGATGTGTGCCCTATGTGGTTAGCCACTCGGACTGAAGCCTAGCACCTGAGGTTGTGACATGAAAGCAAGATGCTGCCATTATAATCATGATAATGACAATGATTATGAGGGTTATAACATTCACTGGATGTGAAACATGCCAGGTCTGCATCTAAGGATTTTTCCTGTGCTAATTCATTCAACTCTTATACTCTCTCCACAAAGTATTTGCTGTTTTTCTCTCCTTTTTTCATATGAGGAAACTGAGGCACCACACAGCTAGAAAGGTGCTTAATCTTGCAAACACAGGCAGATCGTTACATGAGTTCCCGCCCTGGGAAGCTCTGCTGAACAGACTCAGGTTTTCCCTCCAATCTTCTGGCACCTTCTTTGATCCAACTTTTCAGTACTAAACATGTACTGAGGGCAAGTTGGAAAGACATTGTGGTGGGTACTTGGAATACAGAAGAGAAAGATAACAGGTCCTGGCCTTGAGTTCTTACCATCTAACAGGGTCGATGGACTTGAAGACAAATAATATAATCCCGGGATGTTGGAAATTGAAATTTGGATGAAGGGCCATGGAAGGACAGATGAGGACACTCAGCCCACCCCGGGAACTGAGAAGGCATAAACAGGAGGTGCTGACCTTGCCAAGCACTGGGATAGAAGGGCTCTACTGGTCAAGGCTCCCCCGGGCAAAGGTGTGGCACCATACTAAAGCTTGGCGGTTCTTCAGTACCATTCTTTAGAGGGTTGGTTGAATCAGTCAAGTCCACAGGAATGACCAAATGTTTTCACTTTGCTGAAATGGTTTGTACTAGGTTTCATTTGGTATAAACAAATCCTTGCCTTGGGCCTGAAAAGCTCTTTGTTTCATAGGAATGTTAGGCTATTTTAGGAAAATGGCAATGGGAAACAGCCCCTACGCTTCTCTTTTTTGCCTGTTTGTTCAGTTCCTTGGGAGGAAAGCCTGTGACCCTGCAGTGGTCTGGTGGCTTCAGCAGCACATGGCTGGGAAGAGCCGGATCACCATGGAGATGAGCAGCCGTGAAGAGAGAAGTAGTAAAGAAATTCCCCCACATGTGAGTTGTGAGGTCCTGGGACGCATCCTCAACCTCTGGGATTCTCTATTTCCTCCTCCATAAAATGGATGAGGAATTCTCCCAGGGCGGTAGAGCAAGTGGAATGAATAAGATAACATAAGCAAGATTCTGGATCACAGGTTGCATGCTGCAAGGGGTATTATGGCCCACAAGCCCACTGATCTGTCTTGCACTTTTTTTTGAGTCGGAGTCTCACTCTGTTGCCCAGGCTAGAGTGCAGTGTCATGCTCACAGCCATCACAGCCTCCACCTGCTGAGTTCACGTGATCCTTCTGCCTCAGCCTTCCAAGTAGATGAAACTACAGGCATGTGCCACCACGCCTGGCTAATTTTTTATTTTATTTTATTGTAGAGACGAGGTCTCCCCAAGTTGCCCAGGCTGGTTTTGAGCCCCTGGGCTCAGGCAATCCTCTCGCCTTCACCTCCCAAAGTGATGGGATTACAGGGATGAGCCACTGTGCCCGACCTTCCCTGCACTTCTGAGACTTAGTATTCTCAGCCTCCAAAAGTCACAGGAAAGAGACACAGAGAAACTGGGCATTTAGGATTTGGCTGAGGACCTGTCTTAGCCTGTTTGTGATGCTATAACAAAATACCTGAGACTGGGTGATTTACAAAGAAGCACAATTTATTTTTTTCTCACTGTTCTGGAGGCTGGGGAGTCCAAGATCAAGGCACTAGCCTTCGGTGTCTGGTGAAGCCTTTCTTCCTGTGTCCTCACATGGTGGAAGGCAGAAGGGTAAAAGGAGGCTCGCTGGTTCCCCCGAATCCTTTTATAGAACACTAATCTCATCCTTGAAGGTAGAGTCCTCAAAGCCTAGTCACTCCTAAACCCCCACTGCTTAATACTGTTGTATTGGGAATTCAAGTTGTACTATGAATTTTGGAGGGGACACAAATATTCAAACCACAGCATGACCCCAAAGCACCAGTCAGCTTCTTTTCCAGCCTGGCTCAGCCCTGTGGGGACTTTCTCAACCCTCAGTCCTATTAGTTTTCTCATCCTGCTCCCTGCTTTGCTTCCCTTCACTTCTGCCCTCCTTGGCTCTGGTCCTGGGAAGCGAAATGCAAGCGTGGGCAGTGAGGGCAGCTAAAGCCTGGTCGCACTTACAACTGGGCCTTTGGTGTTTCTGCTGGTGTTTTCTCAGTCTAGGGGTTTGTTTCTTTACCATCATCATTACATCTCTCTCTTTTTTTTTTTTTGAATTGGAGTCTCACTCTGTTGCCCAGGGTGGAGTCCAGTGTTATGATCATGGCCACCGCAGCCTCAACCTGCTGGACTCAGGTAATCCTTCCCCCTCAGCCTTCCAAGAAACTGGAACAACAGGCACATGCCACCACGCCTGGTTAATTTTTTAACTTTTTACATTTTATTTATTTTATTTTTTATTTTTATTTTTTTTGAGTTGGAGTCTCACTCTGTCGCCCAGACTGGAGTGCAGTGGCCGCTCCCAGCCACCGCAGCCTCGACCTGCAGGGCTCCGGCGATCCTTCCACCTCAGCCTTCCAAGTACCTGGAACTACAGGCGTGCGCTACCACGCCCAGCTAATTTTTGATTTTATTGTAGAGATGAGGTCTCGCCAAGTTGCCCAGGTGGGTCTCGAACCCGTGGGCTCAGGCAATCTACTCACAATTTTTTTATTTATTGTACAGATGAGGTCTTGCCAAGTTGCCCAGATTGGTCTCAAACCCCTGGGCTCAGGCAATCCTCTCACCTCTGTCTCCTAAAGTGCTGGGATTACAGGCATGAGCCACCATGCTCAGCTCGGCATTACATCTTTTGGGCATATTCAGAGGCTACTAGACACAGCAAGGTCATCAGTTCTGGGAGACAGAGGGTTAAGATAAGCATAACAGATTTCTATGTTCTACAAATGGTTGTCCATATGGAAAAACAGAAATGAAAATTCACCCTTACCTTATACCATGTGCAAAAATCAATTCAAGATGGATTACAGACCTCCACGTAAAAGACAAAACTGTAAAGCTTTTAGAAGAAAACATAAGATAATATCTTCTTGATCTTGGGGGTAATCAACAATTTCTTTAGGAAGAATACTAAAGGGCTAACCATCAAAATAAGGGTAAATTGGGCCAGGAGCAGTGGACCAAGCCTGTCTTCCTAACACTTTGGGAGGCAAAGGTAGAAGAATTGCTTGAGCTCTGGAGTTTGAGACCAGCCTGGGCAGCATAGCAAGGCCTCATCTCTACAATAAATAAAAATTAGCCAGGTGTAGTGGCATGCACTTGTAGTCCCAGCTACGTGGGAGACTGAGGTGGAAGGAATGCCTGAGCCCTGGAGGTCAAGGCTGCAGTGAGATGTGATCATGCCTCTGCACTCCTTTCTGGGAGACAGAGTGAGTGAGACCCCAGTTAAAAAAAAAAAAAAAGGATAAATTTGCCATCATTGAAAATTGAAACTTCAAAAGTCACAATTAGGAAATAAGAAGGCACATCATTTTCTACTGGGAAAAAAAAAATCCACAAGAGAGATATCTGACAAAGGACTCATATCCAGGATATACATAGAACTCCTACCAATAGATAATAAAAAGACAGACAATCCACATTAAAAATGGACAAAGGACTTAACCAGACATTCCTCAAAAGAAGATACATGAATGGCCAATAAATAGATGAAAAGGTACTTACCAACTTTACTCCTCAGGGAAATGCAAATTAAAACCACAATGAGGTGCCACTTTGTATCCTTGAGCAGTACTAGAAGTTAAAGGCTGACAATTTCAAGTGTGGGGGAGATAGAATACTGTTTATCAAGGTATTATAGCTATGTGACAACATGGATGAATCTCTATAACATTTTTTATTGTTGTTGGGAGTCTCACTCTGTCGTCCAGGCTGGAGTGCAGTGACACGCTCATGGCCACCACAACCTCAACCTGCTGGATTCAGATGATCCTTCCACCTTAGCCTTCCAAGTAGCTGGAGCTACAGGCATGTGCCACTGAGCCCAGTAAATTTTTTTTTAATTTATTGTAGAGATGAGGTCTCTATAATAAATCACAATGGACTTGAACCCGTGGGCTCAAGCAATCCTCTCACCTTGGTCTCCCAAAGTGCTGGATTATAGGTGTTGAGTCACTGCGCCTGGCCCTCTAAAACCTTTTATGCTGAGTGGAAGAAACCTTACATGAGAATACAAACTGTATGATTCCGTTTATACAAAGTTTGAGAACAGAGAAAGTTATCTCTAGTGATAGAAACCAGAACAACTGTGGCTTTTGGGAGTAGGATATCAACTGGAAAAGAGTACCAGTGAACTTTCTGGGTTTATAGAAATGTTTATGTCTTGACTTGAGTAGTAGTTATATTGGATGGCACTTAAAAATCTGTAGTGAAGCCGGGTTCGGTGACTCAGCCTGTAATCCCGCACCTTTGGGAGGCTGAGGTGAGTGGATTGCCTGAGACCGCAGGTTCGAGACCCGCCTGGGCAACTTGGCTAGACCTCATCTCTACAATAAATCAAAATGAGCCAGGCGTGGTAGCGCGTGCCTGTAGTTTCAGCTACTCGGAAGGCTGAGGCGGAAGGATCGCCGGAGCCCAGCAGGTCGAGGCTGCGGTGGCCGGGAGCGGCCACTGCACTCCAGTCTGGGTGACAGAGTGAGACTCCAACTCAAAAAAAAAAAAAAAAATCTGTAGTGTTTTATTGTATGTAAAATATAGCACTAGTAGCCAGCAAGGTGGCATGCACCTGTAGTCCCAGCTACTTGGGAGGCTGAGGCAGGAGGATCGCTTGAGCCCAGGAGTTTGAGGCTGTAGTGTGCTGTGATCGTGCCTGTGAATAGCCAATGCAGTCCAGTCTGGGCAGCATAGTCAGACCCCATCTCTAAAATATACCTCTATTTAAAAAAAAAAATACGGCCAGGCACAGTGGTTCAATCCTGTAATCCCAGCATTTTGGGAGGCCGAGGCAAGAGAATTACCTAAGTCCAGGGGTTTGAGACCAGCCTAGGAAACTTGACAAGAACTTGTCTCTACAAGAAAAAAATATATTAGCCAGTCGTGGTGGTGCCTGCCTGTAGTTCCAACTACTTGGAAGGCTGAGGCAGAAAGATTGCCTAAGCCCAGGAGGTTGAGACTCTAACTCAAAAAAAAAAAAAAAAAAAACAGATGAATGACTCTATTGTGTGCACAGTGCTAAACTATTTGCGGAACATTTTTCCATCCATGGTCCTAGTAACCATAGTCATTACTGGGTCTTTCGTTGTCTTGAATTTTTACCATTCTCTACCTTGGCTCTAGGCCCACTGACCATTCACCATCCCTCACATAAGCCAGACACATTACCATCTCAGGGCTGTTGGACTTGCAGTTCTGTCTGGAATTCTCTTCTCCCAGAGGCTGGCTTGTTCCTTTGCTTTCTGGGTTTGCTGCTCAAATGTCATCCCGTCACAGAACAGGCCACACCTCCTGCCTTCTCTCTCTCTCCCCTCTACTTTACTTTTCTTCACTATCTTTATTCCCCAGCCCATATTGTCTGTCTGGGGTGGACAGACAATAGACAAATACATATGTACAGCTCCAACACTGTACATATGTATTTGTCTATTGTCTGTCCACCCCACTACTGGAACATCAGCTCCACAAAGCCAGGGACTTTGTCTGTTGTGTTCACTGCTGTATTCCCAGGACATAGACAGTTGTTAAATATTTGTTCTCAGTGGGCTCTCACAGCAACCCTGGGAAAGTTTTGGAGATTATAAAGTTTTTAAAAGGATCATGTTTATAAACAGAAGTCCTGACACAGTGGATCGTCAATAAATGTTTGTTCTGCCGGGCTCGGTGGCTCAGCCTGCAATCCCGCGCTTTGGGAGGCTGAGGTGAGTGAATTGCCTGAGCCCGCGGGTTCGAGACCCACCTGGGCAACTTGGCGAGACCTCATCTCTACAATAAATCAAAAAAAATTAGCCAGGTGTGGTAGTGCATGCCTGTAGTTCCTGCTATTTGGAAGGCTGAGGCGGAAGGATCGCCGGAGCCCAGCAGGTCGAGGCTGCGGTGGCTGGGAGTGGCCACTGCACTCCAGTCTGGGCGACAGAGTAAGACTCTAACTCAAAAAATAAAAAATAAAAAATAAATGTGTGTTCTTTTGTCTCCTAGATTCTTCTCTGGATGTGTAGGCACGGATTCATTATTTTCCCCATTTTTTTAAGTGGCTAAAATAAAGCTCCTGTGGTCACACTACATAGGCGAGATTTCAAATTTTGATCTGAACCCTTTGATCCCAAATGGCTCTTAAGACAGACAGCAGCCATCAGTTAAATGGCTAGACTATGCAATAGAGGGCGCAGGGACTAATTTGCTGACCACTGTTGGACACCAGCCAGGCATACTCTACTCCCGGCTAGTTTCATACCCTGGAGACTTAGGGCAGGATACATAAAACTCTGTTAACCTATGGGTTTGGAGGGAGATGTGTTGATGGTGTGGATAAACTAGAGGTCAGAGGCATCTGACACCTGAACACAGCACTTGGTTTTTGTTTGTTTGTTTGTTTTGACAGTAGACTTTCCTTCCCAATTATATGTGACCTCAGCTGCATTCACATGCATTTTTATATCAAGACCATGTACTTGATGTTTTGCAGGACACAGGAGGTTAGGGTGGTGGGCTGTGGGCAGGAGGGAGCTCAGCTGGTTGAAGACAGCCAACAGGAGAATAGACATGCGCCCTAAAATCTAAAGAGCATGCTCTCCAGGATGGGAAATAGCAGATCGTGGCATGGAATCCATAAAGGTGGGTAGAGGGCCAGCGTGGCCTAGCCCTTTAAGCACTGCTCTTGGATCCGCTCAGTGCTTGGCTTAGCTGTTGCCACCTCCCAGCTGGCCTCTCACTTCCCCTTAGGCCCTCTTTATCCCGCAGCACTGGTGCTGGCCCCACTGACCCATCCCCCACCATCCACGGATGACGTCACTGTCCCCCAGGCAGACCGAACACTCCAGACCTCTCTCCCCAAGAGGAGCCTGGGATTCCCCTCCCAGCAGTGCAGTGTCAGCAGGCCCAGCCTGAGCCAGATTCCAGGGGCTTCCCTCCCAGTGCAGACCCCCAGAGGGATTTAATATCTAATAACGGAAACTCCAAAGCTCGGGAGGACTTTGCAACGCAGCTACATATGGGCATCTTTTCCTTCAACTGAGAACTATCATTTTTAGGTGGAGCCATGAACCTCTTTGAGAATCTGATACATCACATTCGCCAAGAATTCAGTAGGTTCCTGCACCCCATGAAACCCATCCACAGAAACAGGGTTAAGGTCATCTGCCTTCGGGCTCTGAGGCATCCCATCTTCCAGAGCCTGTGTCCTCCTTAAAACATCCCGATGACCCAGTGCTTTTCAACCTTAGGAAAACTGGGGGAGTTTCTCCTCTTGATTACTTAGGAGTTTGTGTTGGGAGTAGGCTGATCTAGTGGTAAATGAGGCTTAGGGCTTGTCTGGGAGGATGAAGATGAAAAGAATAGCTTGAGTCTCGTGTTTTGCCAGAAGGAGAAGGAACACGATGTCCTCACGCTCAAGGCTTGTTCTAAACTTAGCCAGCTCCCGTGGTTCCAAAGCCGGCAAAATGAGCTCCTGCCGTCCTAATAAACACGCCGTCGTGCAGTGACTCACGGAGACAGCAACTGTGTGCGAGACAGGGCTGCTTCTAGCCAGACAGGGGCCATGGCGGGCTGAGACCCTCGCCACAGCAGAGGCAGCCAATGCAGGGCTGGGGTGAGGATGACCTGGGTGTCAGCCTGGCGAGCCATGGAGGCATACCAGTGGAAGAATCCAACTTTTCATGGGTGCTGGAAAACAAGAGGGAGGACAAGGGGACCCAGTGAGAGAGGGGGATGTCCTGAGCACCTCATCTGATGGGACTTAAGGCTCACAAGGGTATGGAACAAGAGAGGTAGCAATGCCACATGGGAACACCAACCCACCAAAGGATGGCACGCTAGATGGCAAGTGATTTCTCTCTCCATGACCTTAGATTGGTGCTCATTGAAGATGGGTTCTAGAAGGAAAGACAGGCCATTGTTCCTCCATCCTGCCTGGCTGGCCCTGCTGTGGGCAGGCTGCCCTTGTCAGGCTGTGCCAGGGGCCTATGGTTGGCTCTGCTCTTGGAGGGTATGGAAGGACTTGGAGTTCATTACTAGACGGGGACACAGAGATAAATGGGCATGGCCAAGGAGCTGGTAGCCTGTCTGGTGTGTCAGACTCCCCCTTCAGAGGCTGGGACAACCCCACAGGAAGCCAACCACAGTGGGGTGGGAGGAGCCTCCTGGGGCTGAGCTTTCCTTGCAGAAGTCAGGAAGAGTGTTCATCTGAGCAGCAGGTAGGAGTCACAGCTGGGAAGTGGAGCAGTCCAGGGCATCACATGACAACAGGTCTGAGAGGCTATGGGAGGCTGGGTAGATGTCCCAGGCCAGGGAGGTGAGGGACAGACTAGGAGGTTGGGAGTAGGAACGGTGCAGGACATCAGCTCTGAAAAAGGCAGTTGACAAAATTTGCTCTGAGTGGACAGTGGCCTCCTGGCACCTCGGGGAGGCAGAGGGCCAAATGAAGGGAGCCCTGCTGGGCATTACAGCAGAAGAGTCAGCCACATTGCACAGGGCCCAAGGAGAGAACTGAGGCTAATGGGAGGAGCTCTCAGAAGTCAGTCCAATATAAGGAAGGGCTTCCCGACACCACAACTGTCTGGCAACGAAATGGGAGGTAGTGAGCTCCCTGGCACTGGAAGGCTTTCAGCAGCTCACTTGATGGGGGGAGTGGAGAACAGACCCAAGCATCAACATCCCTTCTAGCCTTGACAGTCTTCAGCTCAGGATCCTCCAGGAGGTTTGTCAAGGGAGAAGAACAGAAATTCACTCCTTCTCCAAAGCGGGGAGCTGAGGCCCAGATAGACAGCACATGGCACCCAAGGTCACACAGAAAGGCAGCAGCACTGGGAACAAAACCCATGTCTGTTCCTCCCCGGCTCCAGACGGTCCCATCTGGTTTTCCAACTGGCGTTCCAGCCTGCACTATTTTTGACGGGCTCCCTTGGCCGGTACAGAGGGCACCCACAGGATGGGCGAGGCACTGTCTGCGGGTTCTCAGGTGAGGCTGGTACACGAGCGCCAAAGGGCCTGTCCTCCTGCCAGGTCTGAGGAGCTCAGCACATCCATCAGCTGATTGTCTGCCATGTGCAGAGAGAAATGGGGATCAAGAATGTTCTTACCCAGCTCTGGCTCCATTCCTGCACCTGTCAGGAGGGAATGCAATTGTGCGTGGCACTTGCCCTCACTTTGGCTCTCTTGGCAAAAAAAAAAAAAAAAAAGTCTCGATTTCACGAGTGGCAGTTCTTCAAGATCCACAGGAGACTCTTGTCCTCCAGGCCACCAGGGGACCCAGTTGGCCTGGCTTAGATCTCTGGTTCCCAAAGTAAGTTCCCTAAAACATCAGTAGTTCCAAAAGCTCCTTGAGGAAAGGCTTTTTGGTATTTTTGATAACAACATTATTGAGATATAATTCACATACCATACAATTTACACATTAAAGTGTGCTCTTCGGTGGTCTTTAGTGTATCCGCAGAGTTTTAGAACCCTTTCATTACCCATGAAAGGAACCTGTGGCTGGGCGTGGTGGCTCAGCCTGTAATCCCAACACTTTGGGAGGCTGAGGTGAGAGGGTTGCCTGAGCCTATGGGCTTGAGACCAGCCTGGGCAAGTTGGTAAGACCTCACCTCTACAATAAATCAAAAAAAGTAGCCGGGCATGGTGGTGTGTGCCTGTAGTTCCAGCGACTTGGAAGGCTGAGGCAGAAGCATCACCTGAACCTAGCAGGTCGAGGCTGTGGTGGGTGTGAGCGTGCCACTGCACTGTAGTCTGGGTGACAAAGAGTGAGATTCCAAGAAAGAAAAGAAGGAAGGAAGGAAGGAAGGAAGGAAGGAAGGAAGGAAGGAAGGAAGGAAGAGAAAGGAACCTGTTATCCTATAGCTGTGACCCTCTAAGCTCTCTTCCCCTCCCCCCACCAATCCCAGGTAACCACAGTTCTACTTTCTGTCTCTATAGATTTTCTGATTCTGGGCATTTCATAGCAAAAGAGTAATACTATCTATAGTGTCTTGTGTCTGACTTCTTTCCCTTAGGGTTCATTCGTGCTGTAGCATGTTTCAGTACTTCATTCTTTTTTATGACCAAATAATATTCCATTGCATGGACATACCACATTTTGATCATCTATTCATCAGTTGATAAGCATTTGAGTTATTGTCACCTTTTGGTTTCTATGATTGAGAAGAAGTTTTCTGTTCAAATACATTTGGGAAGTGGCTGGGCGTGGTGGCTCACGCCTATAATCCCAGCATTTTGAGAGGCTGAGGCAGGAGGATCGCTTGAGTTCAGAGCTAGAGATCAGCCTGGGCAAATAGCAAAACTACATCTCTACAAATAAATAAATAAATTGGAAAGTGATGCCAGCTCTGTCTCCCTCTTCAAGATTTACCACGTTCCTTGGCCTATTAAAGACTCTGAGAAGTCCTGCAATAAAGGCACCTGTTTATCTTTGCTCAATCCAGTGCTGCCCAGACTCTCCTCATCATCCTTCACACAGAAATGAAGTAGTCTCAGAAATGTGTTTGTCAAGGTGCACACTTGGGAAAACAACGCCTTGAATGCAGAGAAACCACCAACTTTGAGGAACTCAACTCAAAGGGAGTGGGCTATAAAAGGGGTTTCAGCCTCCCTCCTGCTGCTGCCACTGGGGAGACTGTTCTGGGAGCCAAAAGTGCTGTGAATCTTGAGAAATCCAGCGGGTTGGGAGATGGTCAGGCCTGTCTATTCATTTGTTTCTTTGTTTGTTCAATATACATGAATTGAGCGCCACAAAGTTAGAGCAGAGGTTTTCAAGTATTTATGACCGCCAGGAAGGAACACACCTTGCTTCATGGCCCAGGATTCCACAATCACACACACAGCTAAAAGAGTGTGCACCAGTTCTTAGCCCTCAAAAAGTATACCCTCAAAAAGTATACAGCTGAGCCTTGAACAACATGGGTTTGAACCGCATGGGTCCACTTACACATGAATTTTTTCTATCTCTGCCACTTCTGAGACAGCAAGACCAACCCCTCCTCTTCCTCTTCCTCCTCAGCCCTTTCAGCATGAAGATGAAAAGGATGAAGACCTTTTTTCTTAATAACATTTTCACATCTCTAGATTAATTTCTTGTCAGAATTTTGAATATAATACATATAACATACAACATATGTGTTATCAACTGTTTATGCTATCAGTAAGGTTTCCAGTACAGAGTAGGCATCTAGTAGCTAAGTTCTGGGGAAGGCAAAAATTATACACAAATTTTGGACTATGTGGGAGGTCCATGCCTCTCTTTTTTTTTTTTGAGTTGGAGTCTCACTCTGTCGCCCAGACTGGAGTGCAGTG
>NW_007258074.1:604031-607743 GCF_000164805.1 Carlito syrichta | reverse complement strand
TCCAAGTAGCTGGAACTACAGGTGTGCGTCACCATGCCCAGCTAATTTTTTGATTTATTGTAGAGATGAGGTCTCGCCAAGTTGCCCAGGGTGGTCTCAAACCCATAGGCTCAGGCAATCCTCTCACTTTAGCCTACCAAAGTGCTGGGATCTAGGCTTGAGCCACTGCACCTAGACTTACATTGATTTTACTATTCATAAATGGCTCATGATCTGCAGTTTCAAAGCCACTAAGCTGACAGACTGGAAATAAGTATTTGCAAAACATATATCTGACAAAGAGCTATCCAGAATGCAATAAACTGTTACAACTCAAAACATGAACCAAAAAGAAAGAGAGGGAGGAGGAGGAGAAAGAGGAAGAAAAAAAATTAGAAAACAGACAAAAGATTTTAACAGACACTTCACGAAGAAATATGAGTGACAAATAAGCACATGAAGAGGCACTTAGGCACTTATCATCAGTGGTGACTGTGAAATGAATAACCATTCCACACCCAGGAGAACGTCTGAAACGTGAAGAGTTGATAGTGTGACATGTTGGAGAGGACGCAGGGCAGCTGGAGTATTCACAGGTTGTTGGTGGAAATGCAAAGTCCTACAGTCACTTAGGGAAAGAGGACGACTGTATCTTATAAAATTAAACACACACCAACCATGGGGCCCAGCAATTCTTCTACTAGCTTTTGTTGTTGTTGTTGTTTTTGAGTTGGGGTCTCACTCTGCCTCCCAGGAAGGAGTGCCGTGGCATGATCATGGCTCACCACAGCCTCGACCTCCTGGGTTCAGGTATCCTTCCACCTCAGCTCCCAGAGTAGCTGGGACTACAGGCACACACCACCATGCCCAGCTAGTTTTTTTTATTTATTATTTTGTTTGTTTATTTATTCATTTATTTTTGATTTGGAGTCTCACTCTGTCGCCCAGACTGGACTGCAGTGGCACGCTCCCGGCCACCGCAGCCTCGACCTGCTGGGCTCCGGTGATCCTTCTGCTTCAGTCTTCCAAGTAGCTGGAACTACAGGTACGTGCTACCATACCCGGCTAATTTTTTGATTTACTGTAGAGATGAGGTCTCATCAAATTGCCCAGGGGCGTCTTGAACCCGCGGGCTCAGGCAATCCACTCACCTCAGCCTCCCAAAGCGCAGGATTACAGGCTAAGCCACGGAGCCCGGCTCTGTTTGTTTATTTTATATGTAGTGAGCTATGTTGCCCAGGCTGGTCTCAAATTCCTAGGCTCAAATAATCCCCCTGCCTTGGCCTCCCAAAGTGCTGGGATTACAGGTGTGAGCCATCACGCCCAGCCGCTACTAGGTATTTACCCAAGAAAATGTAAAGCATATGTCCACACAAAGAGTAGTACAGGAATGTTCATAGCAATATTGTTCATATAAGCCCCAAATTGTGAACAACTCAAATGTCCATCAACAAATGAATGAATGAACAGATTGCATGTAGTATATTTATACAAAGGGATACTGCTCAGCAATAAAGAGAATGAAATATTCATACACACAACAATATGCGTGAATCTGAAAAATGTTATGCTAGATGAAATAAGTCAGACACGAAAGACTCCAAACTGCGTAATTCCGTTTATATGGAAACCCAGAATATAAACGTAATCGAATCAATGGTTGCCTGAGAGTGGAGGTCTAGGAAGAAGAGTGATTGATTGTGAGGGGACACAAGGAAGCTTTTAGGATGATAACAATGTACGTATGACTGTACACAATACCCAGGTTCATCAAATGCTACACTAAACTGAGTATTAGTATACACAAATTATCCTCCAAAGTCGTTTTTTCAAGCCTTTAAGATGGACCATAGGAGGAAGTTAAGCAAGGGGGGGAGAGATGGAAAGGCAGAGGAGCAGTCCACCATGGTTGGCCTTGTCCATCAACCAAGGAGTTGCAAGTCTCCCTGAGAGCCATGGGGAGCCATGCAGGGTTCAAGCAGGAAAGTGTCATGATCCAGTTTGTCTAGAGCAATCACTCAGGCCCATGTAGAGAAAAGGGCTGGATTGGTTGAAGAGAGGAGGGAGATCTGCTGGGGAGTGTACAGCGGTCTGGTGAGAGGAAATGAGGGCCTGGAGGAAGGAAGAGAAGAGGAGCTGGAGCAGGGAGATATTTAGGTCATAGAAGAGGCCTTGAAGACAGATTAGAATGGTAGGGGGAGGGGGAACAAAGAAGGGACCTAATGCCCCCGATGTTTCTGCTGAAGCAGCCAGGGGATGAGTGCCTTTGGAAGACAAACAGGTTTAGGAAGAGGGTATGTTGAGGCTGGGACACCTTGAGTCTTAGGGGCCACAGGCCATCAAGACAATGTTGAGAGCTGATATTTTTATCGGTCCAGGGCTAAATTTAGAGTCTTGGGAGAGAAGGAGAGGCCTGGGGAAGGTAGGAAGTATAAGGCAGGAGAGTTGAAAACACAGTCTTGGGCTGGGTATACTTTGGGAGACCGAGGTGAGAGGATTGCCTGAGCCCAGGGGTTCCAGACCAGCCTAGGCAACTTGGCAAGACCTTATCTCTACAGTAAATCAAAAAGTTAGCTGGGCATTGTGGTGTGTGCCTGGGGTTTCAGCTACTTGGAAGGCTGAGGCAGAAGGATCTCCTGAGCCCTGTAGGTTGCGACTGTGGTGGCTGTGAGTGTGTCACTGCATTCTAGCCTGGACAACAGAGTGAGACCCCCAACTCAAAAAACAAAACAAGCCGGGAGCAGTGGCTCATGTCTATAATCTCAGCCCTTTAGGATGCAGAGGCAGGAGGATTGCCTGAGCCCAGGGGTTTGAGACCAGCCTGGGCAACCTGGTGAGACCTCGTCTCTACAATCAATCAAAAAATTAGCTGGGTGTGGTGGCGTGTGCCTGTGGTTCCACCTACTTGGAAGGCTGAGGCGGAAGGATCTCCTGAGTCCAGCAGGTCGAGGCTGTGGTGGCCGTGAGCATGCCACTGCGCTCCAGCCTGGGCAACAGAGTGAGACTCCTATTCAGAAACAAAAAAGCAAAACAAAGCAAACAAACAAACAAAGAAAACACAGTCTTGGAAAACAGGGGTACTTGAGAGTGCATGAGTAAGTGCGAAGGGTTTACCTAGTCGTGAGACTGCCGGATGGAATGAGGCTAGTGAGACCAGGGGAAAGCAGGCGAATGATGGCGGGTCTGAAAGGTCAAGGGCCGCAGAGCAGTTGAGGAAAACTGAGATGGGGACAAGAGAGTGGGGGCAGGAACTCGGCTGCGAGAGGTTAAAGGGCAAGTGATGAGGATGCGAATCCCGGGTGTGTGAATCTTGGAAATGTTTGAGAAAAAGGAGAAAGAAGTCCCGTTCCTCAAGGAAAATAAGATCAAGGGATTAAGACAAGGGACACAGGGCAGGAGGTGGGCTCAGAATAGGGCACAGGGTCTTAGCTGTCTGGAGACTGAGTCCCACAGGGAGGGGCTGGACCAACTAAGACCCTGCCCTTCGGGGCAGAACTGTCCTAAGGGCTGAGCCTGCTGTGGACTTAGGAGACCCCAGATATGGGAGGAGCAATGGGGCAGAGATGACCTGACACGGAGGGTCAAATAGAGTCACACGGATGAAAGAATACATCTATTCTTGCCGACCAGAATGTCCTTTAGAAAACCACCCTTAGCCAGGCTTGGTGGCTCAGCCTGTAATCCCACGCCTTTGGGAGGTTAAGGTGAGTGGATTGCCTGAGCCCGCGGGTTC
>NW_007258074.1:602496-603871 GCF_000164805.1 Carlito syrichta | reverse complement strand
AAAAAAAAAAAAAAAAAAAGAAAACCACCCTTGCCCCACAGTTGCACATTTTCAGGTGAAGTTGATTCCTCCACATCTCTCTGTGCTCCAGGGGGAGTTTTTTATATACTGCATTTTCTTTACCCAGTCCTCCACTGATGTATACTTAGGTTGATTCCCTGTCTCTACTATTATGAATAGTGCTGTGATAAACATACGAGGGCAGATGTCTTTTTGATATAGTGATTTCTTTCTCTTTGGATAGATACCTGGTAGTAGGATTGCTGGATGCAACTGTAGTTTTCTTTTTAGTTCTTTGAGAAGTCGTCATACTGTTTTCCATAAAGGTTGTAATAATTTACATTCCCACCAACAGTGTATAAGCGTTTGTTTTTCACTGCATTCTCACCACCTGTTGATTTTTGACTTTTTAATAATAGATATTCTGGGGCCAGGTTTGATGGTTCATGTCTGTAATCCCAGCACTTTGGGAGGCCAAGGTGGGAGGATTGCTTGAGTCCAGGAGATGGAGATGAGCTTAGGCAACAGCGACACCTTGTCTCCACAATAATAAAAAAATTAGCCGGGTGTGGTGGCACATATTTGTAGTTCCAGCTATTAGGGAGACTGAGGCGAAAGGATCACTTGAGCCCAAGAGGTCAAGCCTGAGGTGAGCCATAACTGTGCCATTGTACTCCAGCTGAGACCCAGACTCAATAGTAGTAGCAGTAATTATAATAATACCAGCCATTTTGACAGGTGTAAGCTGGTAGCTAATTGTGGTTTCAATGTGCATTTCTCTGATGATTAGTGATGTTGAATATTTTTTATGTTTGTTGGCCACATGTACATCTTCTTTTGGAAAATGTCTGTTCACATACTTTGCCCACTTTTTTTTTTTTTTAAACTTTGGAGTCTCACTCTGCCGCCCAGGCTGGAGTGCAGTGGCATGCCCATGTTCACTGCAGCCTCAATCTGCTGGGCTCATGCGAGCCTTCCGCCTCAGTCTTTCAAGTAGCTGGAACCACCATGCCCGGCTAATTTTTTTTGACTTTTTGTAGAGACGAGGGCTCACCAAGTTGCCCAGGCTGGACTCAAACCCCTGGACTCAGGCAATCCTCTCATCGTGGCCTCCCAAAGTGCTGGAATTACAGGCTTGAGCCACTGTGCCTGGCCTGCCCATTTTTTAATGGGGTTACTTGTCTTTGTCTTGTTGAGCTGTATGAGTTTATTGTAGGTTCTGATATCAGTCCTTTGTCAGATGCACAGTTTGCAAATATTTTTTCCTGTTTTGTAGGTTGTCTGTTGACTCTGCTGATTGTTTCTTTTGTTGTGCAGAAGCTTTCTAGTTTAATTAAGTCCTATTTGTCTATTTTTTTGTTTTATAGCATTTGCT
>NW_007258074.1:585230-602476 GCF_000164805.1 Carlito syrichta | reverse complement strand
CTCACCTCAGCCTCCCAAAGGCGCGGGATTATAGGCTGAGCCACCGAGCCCGGCTGGTTTCTAGGATTTTTAGAGTTTCAGACCTTATGTTTATGTTTGGGTCTTAAACCATCCTGAGTTAATTTTTTTTTTTATATGGTGAGCACTTTGGGTCCACAGTCATTCTTCTGCGTATGCCTGTGCAATATGCAGAAGAGATTTTTTTTTAAGCGCGGACCTGACCAATAAGAGCACAGTATTCTTTCCGGCCAGTGATTGGGTCGGGGATAGGAATGTAAACAAGGTCAGCCAATGAGAGTGAGTCCTGGGGCTTTCGAGGGCCCAATCCAGAGGGACGCCATTGGGCCTGCCGAACTGATAAGAGGAGCCTGTAGCTGCTGGCTGGCGTCTGCGCCACCCGGGCCGCCCCTGCCTGAGGAGGAAGTGCGCGAGAAGGTGATAAGAGGTTAAGAGTCTCTGTCCTGGTGCTTCCCCTGAGTCCAGCTACAGATGAAAGCGTGTCTTCCCTCCCTCACACACACCCGTCCCGCATTGTCTGCCTTTCTGCTTGAGCCACTTTGAGTGGAAGTTTCGGTCACTTGCAATCCAAGCAGGCCTGAGAAAGAGAACCCATAAAGATCCAGCCCAGTGCCTGGCCCCTGGAAAGTGCTCAGTGAATGGGAGAGTTGGTAGGAGCCGCAGCGTGACCGCGCTTGACTGCCTTGGCTGCACGTACCTAGGCTGTTCTCTCCTGCAGCCATTTTGAGCGCTGCGCCTCTTCTAGCACAAACCCAGCACTTCCCCGCAAACATACCTCGCATGCCTTTGCTTCTGCCTCCGTGGCCTGACATGGAGAAATCACATCTATTGCTGCGCCAGTCCCCAAAATTGACAGTCAAAAGCAAGCGCCTTGATTTTTTTATCTATAAAACTTTACTAAAAATCGATTACTGACATACAAAGTATACAATAAAAATGAAAAAATACATAAGACATTGTTACTTTTTCTTGCAGAAAAGGGGGTGAAAATGAGACCCATGATTCTTGCTGGTCACCTTGAAGGAGAAACCATCACAGCCAAATAAATATTCCAGGGGAGGGAGAAAGGGGGCTGGGAGCCCCCCACCTTGACTTAGCCAACAGCCGGTAATAAATATTTTTGGGTGGGTGTAGGTAACCGCCGCGGAGCTTCAAGGCACCCGCCATACACCTTCTCCTTTCTCCCTTGGCCGCAAAGTGAGCACGGCCTGAGCCCCTGCTCCCAGCCACAGTTGAGTGGGGGATGGGACTCTGTACCAAAACTTCCGGGCAACTTCCTGTCCTGGCTTGAGGCTAAAAACTGACGAATCCAGCCCAGCTTTATCTAATCAGGACCCTGAAGGCCACTGCCTCAGAGACTCCCTGGAGGAGCCTATTTAGGTCTGGATGTTTCTTTTGTTTTTGAATTGGAGTCTCACTCTGTCGCCCAGACTGGAGTGCAGTGGCCGCTCCCGGCCACCGCAGCCTCGACCTGCTGGCCTCCGGCGATTCTTCCACCTCAGCCTTCCAAGTAGCTGGAACTACAGGCTCACGCTACCACACCCGGCTGATTTTTGATTTATTGTAGAGATGAGATCTCACCATTCACTCGCCTCAGCCTCCCAAAGCACGGGATTACAGGCAGAGCCACCGAGCCCGGCTCGGTCTTGATGTTTCTAACAGGCTCCCTAGTTCTCCCTTTTCCATCCCAGAGCCCTAGGGCACAGGCTCCCTGACACACACAGGCACACATGCACACATAGACACACACATGCATGCACACACATGCACAAATGGACAAGCATGAACACACTTGAACACATCTAAACACAGGCACAGAATGTACATGTATAGATACACATATATGTACATGTGTACATATAAACACAAGACACATGTGACACATAGTCTCCATATTAGAAGTGTTTTCTGAGCCAGGAGCAGTAGCTCATACCTGTAATCCCAACACTTTGGGAGGTGGAGGCAAGAGGACTGCTTGAGTCCAGCGGTGCAAGACCAGCCTGGGTAACTTGGTGAGACTTCGTCTCTACAACAAAAATTTTAAAATCAGCCAGGTGTGGTGGCACATGACTGTAGTTCCAGTTACTTGGAAGGCCGAGATGGAAGGATTGCAGGAGCACAGCAGGTGGAGGCTGGGATGGCTGTGATAGTGCCACTGCACTCCAGCCTGAGCCACAAAGTTAGACTCTGATTCAAAAATAAAAATAAAAAAGAAGTCTTTCTTTCTTTCTTTTTTTTTTGATAGTCTCGTTTTCGCCCAGTCTGGAGTACAGTGGTATGATCATGGCTCACCAGTGCCTCAACCTCGTGGGCTCAGGCGATCGTTTTGCCTCAGCCTTCCAAGCAGCCAGGATTACAGGCCTGTGCCACCACACCTGGCTACTTTTTTGCTTTTTTTGTAGATACAGCTTTGCTGTGTTGCCCAGGCTGGTTTTGAACTTCTGGGCTCAAGTGATCCTCCCCCCTCAACCTCCCAGAGTGCTGGGATTACAGGCATGAGCCTCCATGCCTGGCTTAGAAGTGTTTTCTTAAAAAAGGTAACCACAAAAAGGTATCAGGAAAAGGGAAAAATCAGCCTTAATAATAGCATCCAGGAAAAAACCATTGGTAACATTTTACTATGCATCCTGCCTAGCTTTTACTGGTATGTGGCTTTGCTATTCTCTGTCTGCACAGAGAATTCACATATTCTCTGACCTTTTTGTTTGTTTGTTTCTGTTTCCTTTTTGGTCATTTAAATCCTGGTGAGAGCCTTACGAAGCAGCCTGGACATTGGAGGAAGGAACACCCCTACTACCCACCCTGGGAGGATGGGCAGTGAGGGAACTATATCAATGGACTACCTTCTGTGCCCTGGTGCTGCTCATCTGGAAGTGGGCAGGATTTCCCTGCCATCAGGTGACTGAGCTGAGACACAAACCCATATTTGCCTGATTCCCAAAAACAGGCACTCTTCCTATATGCCAGGGATGTGACAGAACTGGATTCTAACCCTGCCTGCCACTTACTGTGGAAACCCCTGCAAGGCCCTTCCCCTCTGTGGACTGCAGTCTCCTGCCTGCAAAATGGGTGAGTTGGGGGGTGGGGTGGGCAGAAAGGGCCCTCTCAGGATGTTGTGGTTCTAAGTGGAGAGATGAATGGTGCTGAGCACAAATGCAGCATCAAGTATTGAGAATACAAGGATACACTGGGTGAATCAGGAGGGCTTCCTGGAGGAGGGATTGGTTTTGCTGACAAATGCTTAGGCTGGGAATGAATCCAGTGAGCTCTGGAGGCAACAATTCTTTATGCCATGGCCCTTTGAAGGAGACAGTATCTCCAGCAAAAGGTTCCCACCTGGCAGTGCATCAGATTCTGGTCTGAGGACTCCACTGGAGCCCTAAGTGGCCTCTGCACCTTTATAAAGCTTATTAAAAGACAAGAGCCAGCCAGGTGCGGTGGCTCAAGCCTGTAATTCCAGCACTTCGGGAGGCCAAGGCGAAAGAATTACCTAAGCTCAGGAGTTCGAGACCAGTCTGGACAACTTTATTGCGAGACCCTGTCTCTATAATAAATCCAAAAATTAGCTAGGCGTGATGGCACTTGCCTATAGTTCCAGCTACTTGGAAGACTGAGACGGAAGGATCTCCTAAGCCATGCAGGTTGAGGCTGCAATGGCCGTGAGTGTGCCGCTGTACTCCATCCTGGGTGACAGAGTGAGACTACAACTCAAAAAAAAAAAAAAAAAAAAAAAAAGGCAAGAGCCAGAGCTAGAACTTTGGTGATAGGCAGCACAGATGTGGTGGTTCACATCTGTAATCTCAGAGTTTTGGGAGTCTATGGTAGGAGGATCACACACAAGATTTCAAGACCAAGACCAGCCTGGACAATACAGGAAGACCCCATCTCTACAAAGACAATTTAAAATTTGCCAGGTGTGATAACGTGTGCCTATAGTCCAAGCTACTCGGGAGACTGAGGTGCTTGTGCCAAGGAGTTCAAAGTTACAGTGAGTTAAGATCATGCCACTGCACTTCAGCCTGGGTGACAGAGTGAGATCCGGTGTGGCCATCAGAGCTCTGGCTCTAGAATCGATAGGCATGAATTCTGGCAACTCCCCTCCCTAGCTGGGGAATTAAGACCAGGTTACTCAACCTCCCCTTGCCTTCCCTGTAAGTGGAATTGACTGTACCTGCCTTTTGGGGTGATTGAGAGGGTTAAATAAGAGAGATAGTGATGAGGAAAGGGATGTATATAGATTTATTAAATTAAATTAATTCATTAGGCCAGGCTCGGTGGCTCAGTCTATAATCCCAGCACTTTGGGAGGCCGAGGCGACTGGATTGCCTGAGCCCGCAAGTTTGAGACCCACCCAGGCAACTTGGTGAGACCTCGTTTCTACAATAAATCAAAAATTAGCCGGGCGTGGTAGCGCATGCCTGTAGTTCCAGCTACTTGGAAGGCTGAGGTGGAAAGATCACTAGAGCCCAGCAGGTCGAGGCTGCAGTGGCCAGGAATGTGCCACTGCACTCCAGTTTGGGCAACAGAATGAGACTCCAACTAAAAAAAAAAAAAAAAAAAATTAATTTGAACTGGGGTCTTGCTCTGTTGCCTAGACTGGAGTGCAGTGGTACGATCATGGCTCACTGCAGCTTTCAACTCCTGGGGTCAACCCATTCTCCTGCCTCAGCCTCCCAAGTAGCTGGGACAACAGGCATGCACTACCATGTCCAGCTAAGTTTTTTTCTTAAAAAAAAATTTAAGTATATATATATATATATATATATATATTAGAGATGAGCATCTCACTATGTTACATGGCTGGTCTTGAACTCCTGGCCTCAAGAAATTCTCCTGCCTTAGCCTCCCAAAGTGCTGGAATTACAGGCATGAACCACCATGCCCAGCCAGTTTAAAAAAAAAATTTGTAGTGACAGGGTCTCACTATGTTACTCAGGGTAGGATGCATAGATATTTAAACTGTCCAGGCCAGGCATGGTAGCTCACACCTATAATCCAAGCACTTTGTGAGATGAAGAAAGTTGATGGCCTGAGTCCAGGGATTAAAGACCAGGCTGGGCAAGCTGGCAAGATCTCATTTCTACAGTAAATAAGAAAAATAGCTGAGCCTGGTGATATGTACCTGTAGTTCCAGCTACTTGGAAGGCTGACGTGGAAAGATCACCTGAGCCCAGCAGGTCGAGGCTGCGGTGGCCATGAGCGTGCCACTGCACTCCAGCCTGGGCGACAGAGTGAGACTCCAACTCGAAATACATACATACATACATACATACATACATAAACTGTCCAGGTCACACAACCAATAAAAGATTCAACCCAGGCGTGGTGCCTCACTCCTATAATCCCAGCACTTTGGGAGGCTGAGGTGAGAGAATTGCCTGAGTCCACGAGTTTGAGACCAGCCTGGGCAACTTGGCGAGACATCATCTCTACAATAATTAATCAAAAAATTAGCCAGGCATGGTGGCAAGTGCCTGTAGTTCCAGCTATTTGCAAGGCTGAGGAGGAAGGATCACTTGAGCCCAGCAGGTTGGGGCTGCGGTGGACAGGAGTGTGCCACTGCCCTCCAGCCTGGGTGATAGAGTGAGATGTCAACTCAATAAAATAAATAGATAAATAAAGAGCATCCTGGAAGCCCCACTCAAAGATTTCCACTTCTCTTTCATTGGGAGTTCCTATGTGCCGGGAAAGCTGTGAAATGCACCTGGCCATCCCCCAGCATAGAAGAATTCTGTTCTTTATTTTCGTTTAGGCACAGGAGGTACATGTGCAGGATTGTTATGTGGGCATATTGCGTGATGGTGAGGTTTGGGCTTCTAGTGAATCCATCACCCAAATAGTAAACACAGTACCCATAGTGGTTTTTCAATGCTTGCCTCCCTCTGTCCCTCCCGTCTCCAGGAGTCCCCAGTGTCTGTGGTTCCCATCTTTGTGTCTGTGTGGATGAGGGGTTCTGTTATTAAGGAGAAGGGGAGAGTGGTTGCAGAGTGGGTGACTTTGTCACAGAAGACCACAGTCAGGGAGAAGCAGAGATGAGCCTGGAGCCTCCTGGATGGAGTTCACAGCCTGCCTGCTCTTCCTAGTCCTGTGGCCAACAAGCACCTCTTTTTTAAGCTGGCCTGACTCGGGTGTCTGCCGCCCCACCAGGTGATTACCCCGGTCAGCAGGAGATAACCTGTGTCAGGGACCCCTCTGCCTTCCTGGGCTGTCAGCACAGGGATTCTCTCACACGTCCTCTTGCTGCTTCAATCTCACCCTCACTCACATGTGGGTTAGCAGCAGACTCCAGTTTCCACATCACAACGAGAGTGAGGTGGGGCACGGCACATGGTGTTGGCAGCTCAGCAGGGAGGAGCCCAGGGTGCAGAGTACAGACCCAGATGACCAGCACTCCCAGTGTCCCGTGAGGGAAGTTTGCTCAAGACCACAAAAGCGTCCCCAAACCACTGCACAGACCCTCTGTGGCAGTCGGCCCCAGGAGGCTTGTGTAGGGAGGTCCAAGGTGCCAGGCCAGCCTTGAGGCCCCAAGGGACACCCATTTGCCCAGCAGGGACTCCGAGAGCCCTCAAGCAAGGGAGAGAGAATGAAATGACTCTCTTGTCTTGCCTGGGGAGAGGCAGGGCCTGGTGCTGGGACACCTGCCAGGTTCCCAGAAGGGGAAAGAATGAGTCGGCATGCAAATCGGAGCCCACTGCTACGCCAGGCGTGTGTGAGGGCAAACGGCTGCCATGAAGAGGTTGCTTCTGCTCAGAGGAGCAAGGAGGCTTGTGAGGAAAGCCTGTGCAGAGAGACCAGACTGGGACTCTTTCCCCACCCCACTTCTGTATGGCTTTGTGACCTTGAACAACCTGCTGAATCTCCTGGGGCTTGGAGATCTCACCTGTCACCTCAGACAGACACATGTGTCTGCTCACTCACCCGACAAGCATGTTTTAGCAGCTGCTCCCTCGGAAAGAGTAGTGTGCTGGGAAGAGCTCAGGATTTGGAGTTCACCTGAATTCAAATACCCTTATGAGCAGTTGACTTTTGCAAGTCATTGAACTTCAGTTTCCTCATCTGCAAAATGCGGGTAAGAATATCTCCCAGACTGGATGCGGTGGCTTAGGCTGGGCACAGTGGTTCATGCCTGTAATCCTGGCACTTTGGGAAGTGGAGGTGAGAGGATTGCCGAGTCCAGGGATTCAAGACCAACCTGGACAACTTGGTGTGACCTTGTCTTTACAATTAAAAAAAATTAGCCAGGGTAGTGGCATGTGCCTGTAGTTCCAGCTACTTGGAAGGATGAGATGGGAGGATCACCTGAGCCCAGCAGGTCGAGGCTGCAGTGGCCGTGAATGTGCCACTGCCCTTCAGCCTGGGTGACAGTGAGACCCTGACTGAAAGAAAGAAAGAAAGAAAGAAAGAAAGAAAGAAAGAAAGAAAGAAAGAAAGAAAGAAAGAAAGAATACCTCCTGGCCAGGTGAGGTGACTCACACCTATAATCCCAGTACTTTTGGAAGGAAGGAAGGAAGGAAGGAAGGCAGGCCAGGAATTCAAGATCAGCCTGGGCAACATAGCAAGACCTTGTTTCTACCCTCTACCCCCAAAAAATACCGCCCTCACACAATGGATGTAAGAATTAAGTTAAAATAGACAATTTAAGAGTCTCGAATAAGCCGGGCTCGGTGGCTCAGTCTGTAATCCCACGCCTTTGGGAGGCTGAGGTGAGTGGATTGCCTGAGCCCGCGGGTTCGAGACCCGCCTGGGCAACCTGGCAAGACCTCATCTCTACAATAAACCAAAATGAGCCAGGCGTGGTAGCGCCTGCCTGTAGTTCCAGCTACTTGGAAGGCTGAGGCGGAAAGATTGCTGGAGCCCAGCGGGTCGAGGCTGCAGTGGCCGGGAGTGGCCACTGCACTCCAGTCTGGGTGACAGAGTGAGACTCCAACTAAAAAAAAAAAAAAAAAAGGAGTCTCAAATAAATGCCAAACACGGCAGTTGTCAATAGCCAACAAGCCCACGCCAGTGCCTAAAGCAGAAAAGGTGCTCAAGAAATTATAGTTCCTATTGTTGTGTTTCTGTTGATGTTAGCAATCATGACACCACAACATCATCTTACGTTAAGTTCCCCACATGCTTCCTGAGTCCCTCGAGAACTGGTTGCTACTGATGCCTTTATTTCAGTGATGATATCATGCCATGCCCAGGGCTCAGCACCTAGTAGGTGCTTAATGCATGTGCGTTTCCTCCCCTTTGGCAGAGGCCTCACAGCATCCCGATTCTGGCAAAGGGTCCACAGTCATCCAGAGTGGAGTTAGGTACCCTCAGGTACCCAGAGCAGGGTGGGTGTGAGTCACAGGGCCTCAGGGAGACACGCCCCACTTCCACCAGGGTAGCTCCCAACCCAGATCTCCTGCACAGCCGCTCCTGGAGGAAACAGATCTTTCCAGCAAGCCCTGAGCCTGGTTCCAGGCCAGACACCATGTCATGCTTCCCAATCCAGGAGCTAGCTGGGTTCTGCCCTCTCTGCCCACCATTTATATTTCCAGCTATTGATAACCCTGGCTTGAAGCTGCCTGTGACTGGACACCCTCAAGCCTCCCCTTATCACACAGGCAGCCCTCATGACTGTAGCACTGTCAGAGCATTTCACCTTCCAGATCACCTCTCTGTGCTGACTCTCTCTGGTCACCATCCAGCATCTCTGTGGCTCAGGCCGTGCAGTGCAGGTCAGTGAGAGGTCACTTCATCTATCCAGATAACTCTGTTTTGGTGTCCTCTGGAGTCCCAGCCTGTTTGTGGCCCCAAGGTGCTGTGCTTCTTTTGCAAATCCTCTGTAGGACTAAGGGAAAGGTATCCCTCACTGTCAAAGGGAAGTAGGGAAGAAGGGAAGCAATGGTCAATAGCCTGGGGAGACGGGAGGGGGAAGGAGTGAGAGGGAGCAGGGCCTGCAGGGCCCAGGGAGTGAGGAGGGAGAGTGGGGGGGGGGACGACACTGCAGTGTGCCAAAGGGGCAGGAGCACTGGTGCTGGAATCCCAGATCTGCTACTTCCTAACTGTGTGCCCTTGGGCAAGCTACTTAACCTCTCTGAGTCTCCATGTATTCCCTTACAAAATAGAAAATACGAGGGGGACCAAAAAAAAAACCCTGGAATGAGCCGGGCTTGGTGGCTCAGCCTGTAATCCCGTGCCTTTGGGAGGCTGAGGTGAGTGGACTGCCTGAGTTCGCGGGTTCGAGACCCGCCTGGGCAGCGAGACCTCATCTCTACAACAAATCAAGAAATCAGCTGGGCGTGGTAGCACGTGCCTGTAATTCCGGCTACTCGGAAGGCTGAGGCGGAAGGATCGCTGGAGCCCAGCAGGTCGAGGCTGCGGTGGCTGGGAGCGGCCACTGCACTCCAGTCTGGGCGACCGAGTAAGACTCCAACTCAAAAACAAAACAAACAAACACAAAAAACCCCGGAATGTATGCATAAAAAATCATGTATTTATTCTTACATGTTTAAACTTCAGGCACCTTCAAAATACTCTCTGTTTGATACCATACATCTATCTAGATGCTTTTCCCAACTGCTCAAACAGGTTTTGAACTTGTCAATTTTTATTCCTTTTATTGCTTCTGCTGCTTTTTGTTTTACCTCTTCCACAGCAGCAAAACATTTCTCTCTGAGGACTTTTTTCATCCAAGGAAACAAAACCAAAAAAAGTTGCTCTGGGAGAGACTGGTTACATAGGGAGGGTGGGGCACGGGGGTCATGCTGTTTTTGGTCAAAAACTGCTGAACACGCAGCACAATGTGGGCAGGTGTGCTTGTAAATCACCCATCATGAAATGAGCAAACACGTGGAAACAATCTCCCCCCAAAAACTCAGGAAGCTGAATGCAGCCTCTCACAGCAACGCTAGCTGGTACTCTGATGCCCGTGGGTTCCTAGAACACTCACCTAGTGAGGGAAGCCTGTTACTACAAGGGACCCACCCACCAAAAGACATTCCAGTTTGGGGGGGGCTCTCCCTCATAAGCCTCTCAGCAGGGTCATTGTCAGGGCTGAGAACATGTCTGAGGAGCTCCAGTGACGTGGTGGCCGGCATGCAATCGCTGTGTCTGTCTTTCTTTCATCTACCCGCAGACTCTGATCTCTGGACCGCGGAAGGTCAAACGAACTGAGCCCATCGCACCCCGTGCCTGCCCTAGGGTGTGCCATCTGCAAGGTCACCAACCCGAGGAAGAGAGCCTCGGCTTCAAGCTCAGCTGCCTGCTGACTCGCCCCTAAACTGCCTGATTTCAAGGGCGGCAATGTCCCAGCTTGAGCCTGAACGGCCCAGCAGCTCGGGGAGAGCTGGAGGGGCGTGGGGGAGAGCGTGCCCAGAGGCTCATGCCACAGATGTAAGCCAAACTGACAGCTGAGGCCCGGCCCAACCCAGGGACCTCCTGCCGGCTGTGAGGAGGCATGGCCTCCAAGAGGCTTTGCGGCAATGCCTTACAGCGCCTGGGTGAAGGCAGGTAGGCCCTCCTGCAGGGCTGGAGCAGGAGGAGAGAGACAGGGTGACCCAAGAGGCCGGCAGGAGGCCCCACTGGGGGAGCCCAGACATCACCGAGGGGCGTGGTGAGCAGAGCTGCGTCCAGCACCCTGGGCTGGAGCCTGAGAAATCCTGCTGTCGTCCCTCACAGTGCCCTCTCGTGGCTGGGTGGGCCCGAGAGGTCTCCTTTCTCATAACACGGGCAAGATGGGTCGTCTGTGTGTGGTGGTGAGCAGGGTTCAGGGGTTGGAGGGCTAGGGGCGTGGGGGGCTATGTATATTAAGGGAGAGGGCTGGATTAAAATTGACTCCCAATCCTTAGGTTTAATGTCCATGAGTCTCTTTAGGGACCACACCAGCCTTGAGCTCTGCAAAGGAAGGATGGGACCTAGCTTATTCAATGTGGTTTCACCAGGGCTCAGCCTGCAGCCTGGAATGCTCAGGAATGAATGCATGCATGAACAAATGATGGAGGAGGATGGCTTTCAGGGAGAGTCTGCCAAGTGTGGGCAGGGAAACCAACCTGAGAAGCCCCTGGCCTGCCACCCCCTTTCCTCCCCAGGCTAGGCCAGGACACGGCTTGGGAAGCAAGAGGTAGCTCTGCATGGGGCGAGGAGCGTCCCAGCTCTGCTACCTACCAGCTGGGTGGCCTCAGGCTCCTAATTTACCCTATCTAAGCCTTGTGACCCTATTGAAAAACAAAAGACTTTAGTGCTGTCTAGAAGGACTTTTTTTTTGAGTTGGAGTCTCACTCTGTCGCCCAGGCTGGAGGGCAGTGGCACACTCACGGCTACCCCAGCATCAACCTACTGGGCTCAGGCGATCCCTTCCGCCTCAGCCTTCCAAGGAGCTGGAACTACAGGCACACGCTACCACACCCGGCTAATTTTTTATCTATTGTAGAGACGAGGTTGCCCAGGCTGGTCTTGAACATTGATCCCAGCCGGATTTTTTTTTTTAAATTAAGCATTTGAGGTGAGTGAAAGACAGCCAGGCACAGTGGCTTACAACTACAATCCCAGTACTTTGGGAGGCCAAGGCAGGAGGATTGCTTGAACCCAGAAGGTTGAGGTGAGTGAAAGGGCATCACATAGTGCTCAGCAAGTGGGCATTTCCTTGGCAGGCAGAGGGTTCCCTCCCTCGCACCCCTCCCTGTTTTCTCTTTTGGTGGCAGTCTGCTGCCAGGGGCTGGCCGTGCCGTGCTGGTGCTACCTACTGGCCCACATCTAGGCCCAAGCCAGAGATGGTCACTGGCCTGGCCCAGCGGCAGACGTTGGCTTCTCCCTCCCTGCGCGTTCCCACACCAGCTCCACTCCCGCCCTCCATGCCGTTCCTTCTTTCTTTGCCGGCTTTTCCGCCTCTCTTTGTGCTCCTTCTAGAAACCATTCCAGTCCGCTGGAGAAAAATAAAGCAGAAACTTCCTCCTGGTCCATCTGCTGTGATGGCAGTGCTTGCAGCCTCTCCTCTTGGTTCTCAGGACTCTGAGAAGCTCCCCTACTCCAGTGCCCACCCCTGTGTCTGAGGAGCCCCCTGTGAAGGGTATGGGCATTTCAGCAGAAAGAAAATACCCTCAGTGTAGGAAGCAGGGCTCAGGGAAGCCGGCCTACCCTCCAACTCTGCGGCAGACCTCAGGTGGGAGCTAAATTTTTCTGGACTTGAGTTTATACTGCACAAAAAATGGACTTGTTCATACTACTCTGGCTGATATGGCAGATGATACCCTACTTAACAGGGCTGACATCCCAAGAAGACCTGCCTCTCAAGTGGTGCCCTGGGCTCAGTCTCCTCTTGTACCCTTATTGGAAAAATACCTAATATACCCACTGTGACCACCCCCTACTTTCAGAGTAGGAAAAAAAAAAAAAAAACCCAACAGGTTTTATTTAATGAATGCTTACTATATGTCAGGCACTGTCCTTTGAACTTTATGTGAAGCATCTCATCTAATCTCCACCACAAACTTCTGAGGCCAATACTATTGTTTTCCCCATTTTACAGATAAGGAAACTGAAGTGACTTGCCCAAGGTCACGTGCATGTGCTTGGAATACAGATGTTTCTAAATTCAGAGCCAATGCACTTTGATTGCCATCCTTTCAGAGGACAGAAAATGGACAAAAGGCAATAAATAAAATCCCCTTCTTAATCTGGACAGGTTTTATGCAAAGGGAAAGTCAGAGATGCTGGTAGTTGCCCCCCCCAATCTCGCCCCACCGTCCCATCCCCCCATCAACTGAACAGTAAGAAATTCTGGGTCTCTTATTTGACAAATAGGGGATGGAAGACAGATCAGTATAATACAAAATACCTGTGGAGGCTGGAGGTGGTTAGGCCTGGGTTTGAAAACCAGTTCTGCAATTTGCTAGCTAGGTAACCACAAGCCAGTGATATTACCTTCCAATGCCTTGGTCTTAGGAATTTCTCTTCCAGTATAACCAAGTAAGATCCTCCTGAACTGACCTTCCCACAGATAAGGACTCTTGACAAAATGCAAAAACAAGAACAAAAACCTTAAGGCTCTGGAGCATGGATAAAAGCGAGCAAACTCTGGCTGGGAGTCAGCACTTGGAAGAAGGGAATGGCATGTGGAATTATCCGTTTTTTATGATTTTGATCTCAAGAGCGGGCCGCAGTCAGCACAGCACACACAGGAAACCTGCGGTCTTTCTGGCCTGAAGAACCAGAGGATGAAATTTAGAGCAACACGGACACTAGAAAATGAAGCAGGGAACCCCATAAAGGAGAGACCCAGAGAGAGGGAGATCTGGATCCTATATATAAACTCTGTCCTGGTCTCTGGCTGATCCTTGAACCACACAGCACGGAAAATACTTCTGCAGAGAAAAAAAGAACTGAACTAAGATTTGAGCTGCATCCAACAGCAGAGCTTGAAGTTAATCACCTAATAAAAAAGTCAACACATTTTAGAGTATGATAACAGAAACCAGAGCCCCACAATGTAACATGCACAATGTCCAGGATAGAATCCTGTTCCTGTGTAAGTATGTTCTTAGAACACAATGGAATTAAACTAGAAATGAGTAACGCCAAGATAACTGGAAAATCCCAAAATACTCAGAGATTAAACACACATCTTTTTTTCCCCCACATTTCAAAAACCATTTATTAGAGTTGGATCACTTGGTTTTATACTAAACAGAAACCATTTCTAAATAATATATTGGTAAACACATACTTCTTCTTCTTCTTCTTTTTTTTTTTTTTTTTTTGAGTCAGAGTCTCACTCTGCCGCCCAGGTTGGAGTGCAGGAGCATGCTCATGGCCACCGCAGCCTTGACCTGCTGGGCTCAGGCAATCCTCCCACCTCTGCCTTCCAAGTAACTGGAACTACAGGCGCGCGCCACCACGCCCAGTTAATCACACACACTTCTAAATAACACATAGGCCAAAGAAGTCTCAGGAGAATTATAAATTATTTTGAACTATATGAAAATGAAAATACAAGTTGTAAAATATGTTGAATGCCATGAAAGCAGTGCTTAGATGGTAGTTTATGCCATTGAAGAAAAAAGAAAGATCTAAAATCAATCACCTAAGTTTTTCATCTTAGGAAACTAGAGAAAGAAGGACAATTTAAGCCTAGAGCAAGCGGAAGAAAAAAACAATAAAAATTAGAGCAGAAACCAAGGAGACTGAAAACAAGAAATAGAAAATAAATAAAACTCATATCTTGTTCTTTGGAAAGATCAATAAAAAAGTGATGAACCAACAGCCAGACTAATTAAGAATAAAAGAGAAAAAATACCCTACATCTTTAAAATTAAAAATTAAAAATGGCTGGATGTTGTGGCTCAGCCTGTAATCCCAGCACTTTGGTAGGCCCAGGTAGGAGGGTTGCCTGAGCCCAGGGGTTCGAGACCAACCTGGGCAACTGATGAGATCTTGTCTCTACAATAAATCACAAAGACTAGCCAGGCACGGTGTCTGTAGTTCCAGCTACTTGGAAGGCTAAGGTGGAAGGATCACCTAAGCTCAGCAGGTAGAGACTGAGGTGGCCATGAGTATGCCACTACACTCCAGCCTGGGCGACAAGAGTGAGACTCCAACTAAAAAAAAAAAAAAATTTTTTTAAAAGAAGGAAAGAGAAAAGACACAAATTACTAATATAGTCGTCTCCCCTTACCTGCAGGAATATGTTCCAGGACCCCTAGTGGGTACCTAGAACTCTGAGTAGTACCAAACCCTCTAGGCACTGTTTTTTTTTTCCGTATACATACGCACCTATGATACAGTTTAATTTATAAATTAGGCACAGTAGGAGGTTAACAATAAGTAATAATAAAATAGGATAATTGTAACAATATACTGTAAAACTGTGTGAATGTGATCTCTCAGCATATCTCGTACTGTACTCACTGTTCTTCTTGTGGTGATGTGATGTGACAAAATGGTGGTGTGATAAGCTGAAGGGAGGCGAATGACATGGGCATTGGGACATAGTGTTAGGCTGCTGTTGACCTGATGACGATACATCAGAAGGAGGGTCATCCGCTTTAGTTCATTGAACCATGATGATGTTGGTGATTGCATGTCAGGAGCAGATGCTATCAATGACTAACAAACAGGTAATGTTTATAGCATGGATCTGCTGGGGAAAGGGATGATTTATATCCTGGGCTGGATGGAGCAGAACAGCACAAGATTTCATCATGCTACCCAGACTGGCATGCAATTTAAAACATATGAATTGTTTATTTTTGGAATTTTCCATTTAATATTTTCAAACCAGGGTTGATTTCAGGCAAGTGAAACAGATGAGGAAGGAAGGATGCCATACCAGAAATTAAAGAAGGGTCATCAGAGTCGGGCTCGGTGGCTCAGCCTGTAATCCTGCACCTTTGGGAGGCTAAGGTGAGTGGATTGCCTGAGCCCGTGGGTTCGAGACCCGCCTGGACAACTTGGTGAGACCTCATCTCTACAATATATCAAAAAACTAGCTGGGCGTGGTAGCGCACGCCTGCAATTCCAGCTACTTGGAGGGCTGAGGCGGAAGGATCGCCGGAGCCCAGCAGGTCAAGGCTGCGGTGGCCGGGAGCAGCCACTGCACTCCAGTCTGGGTGACAGAGTGAGACTCCAACTCAAAAAAAAAAGAAAAGAAGGGTCATCAGTACTGATTTCATGGACATTAAAAGGATAATAAGGGGATATTATGAACAACTATGCTCATGAATTTTATAGCATAGATTAAATGGTCCAGTTCCTTGAAAGATACAAACTATCACAACTAACATAAGAAAAAATAGGTTGGGTGTGGTGGCACACACCTGTGATCCCAGCAGGTTGAGAGGCTGAGGCAGGAGAATAACTTGAGGACAAGAGTTTAAGAGTTTAAGCTTGAGCAACATAGTGAGACCTCATCTCTACAAATAACTTAAAATAACTGGGCATGGTAGTACACACCTGTAATCCCAGCTACTTAGGAGGCTGAGGCAGTTGGATTGTTTGAGCCAGAAGTTTGAGGCTGCAGTGAGCTGTGATCATTCCACTCTAGTCTGGGTGACCCTGTATCAAAAAAAAGAGCAAGACCTTGTCTCAAAAAAGAAAAGAAAAAAATAGATTATTGGAATAAGCCTATATCTATTAAAGAAATTGAAAAAAATTACAACAATGAATATCCTTCAAAAATAAAAAAAACAAAATAATAATCAAGTTTGAGGAGTCACACTACCTGACTTCAAGACTTACTATAAAGTTACAGTAATCATGTCAGAGTGGTATTGGCAAAAAAAAGACACATAGATCAATGGAACAGAATGGAGAGCCAGAAACAGACCCATACAAAAAAAAAAACCCAACACAAAAGCAATTCTATGGAGAAAAAGTCTGTTCAACAAATAATGCTAGATAAACTGAATGTACAAGTAAAAAGAATCTAAACACAGATCTTCTTTTACAAAAACTAACTGAAAATGGATCATACATCTAAATGCACAATGCAAAAATTTTCAAACTTTTAGCAGATAACATAGGAGAAACTCTAAAGGAGCTTGGTTTTGGTGATGAGTTTTCATATAACATCAAAAATATGATCTGTGAAAGAAAAAAATCCACAAATGGAATTTTATTAAAATTAAAGTCATCTGATGTATGAATGAATGAAAAAAATAAACAATCTCAGCAAATAAACAGAAATTATTTCTTAAAAGAAACAAATTGCAGGAGTGGGACGGTATAAAAAGGAACAAATAGAATTTCAAGAACAGAAATGTACAATATCTGTGGTGGCTCAGCTCAGAAGGAAAAAGTTCACTGGATGGGTTGAACAACAGAATAGAGAGAATTTGAAGCTATTCAGTGAACTTGAATGTAGATGAATGGAAATTATCCAATCTGAAGAACACAGAGAATAGAGATTAAAGACAAACAAAACAGTGTCTCAGGGACCTGTAGGATGTTATCATAAGGTCCAACACACACATAATTGAACCATAGAAGGAAAGGAAATAGAACGAGACAGAATAAACTATTTGAAGAAAAATGGCCTAAAACTCCCCAAATTTGATAAACATATAAATCTAAAATTTCTAGAAGCTTACTAGACCCCAAGTTGAGTGAATTTAAAGAAAACCATGCCAAGCCAGGCTCAGTGGCTCAGCCTGTAATCCCAGCACTTTGGGAGGCTGAGGTGAGTGGATTGTCTGAGCCTGCAGGTTCGAGACCCGCCTGGGCAACTTGGTGAGACCTCCTCTCCACAATAAATAAAAAATTAG
>NW_007258074.1:581824-585062 GCF_000164805.1 Carlito syrichta | reverse complement strand
TGACGGAGTGAGACTCCAACTCAAAAAAAAAAAGAAAAGAAAACATGCCAAAGAATATCAAGTCAAACTGATATCTGAAAACCAAAGATAAAGAGAAAATATTAAAGTAAGTAGAGAAAACACACTAATCCACTGCACCAGGTATTTGATTTACTGCTGACTTCTCATAAAAAATTATGGTGCTAGAAGATAGTGGAACAACAACTTTAAAGCAATGAAAGAAATTCTGTATTTCCATATAGAATTCCACACCCAGTGAAAATATCCTTCAAGAATGAAAATGAAATAAAAACATTATAAGAAAATAAAATATATCACTTGAAACCTTGCATTATAAGACATGTCAAATGGAGTCCTGCAGGCAGAAGGGAAATGATACTAAATGAAAATCAAATCTTCAGAAAGGAACAAAGAATATTGAAAATGATAAATATCTGGGTAACTAGAGATAAATTTTTCTCTTAATTTATTTAAATGGATATGACTGTTTTAAAGAAAAAGTTATAGCATTGTCTTGTGGAGTTTATAAAATATGTAGGTATAACACATATGACAATTACAGCATACAGGACAGACAGAAGGGTGATCAATGGTGACAATGGTGAATAGTTGGAAATAGTATGAAATATTGTGAAATAATGAAAAACAACCCCTAAGTAGACTGTGAAAATTAAGGATATATATTTTAATTCCAAGAGAAACCACTAAAGATACGCAGAACTAGTAAGTACATGAAAGTGGAATTGTAAAGAATTTGAGAATTGTTGTCCAGGCTGGGCACAGTGGCTCGTGCCTATAATCCCAGTACTTTGGGAAGCAGAGGTAAGAGGATTGCCTGAACCCAGTTTGAGACCAGCCTGGACAACTTGGTGAGATCTCATCTCTACAATAAATCAAAAAAGTAGCCAGGTGTGGTGGCATGTGCCTGTAGTTCCAGCTACTTAGAAGGCTGAGGTGGAAGAATCACCTGAGCCCAGTAGGTCGAGGCTGCAGTGACTGTGAGTATACCACTGTACTCCAGCCTGGGTGACAGAGTGAGATTTCAACTTAAAAAAAAAAAAAAATCTCAAGCAAGTGCTCTATTCAGCATCACACATGCTAAAAAAATCGGAACAATGCAGGGAAGATTAGTATGGCCCTCGTGCAAGGATGGCATGCAAAAACACGGAATTGTTTCATATTTAAAATGTTTTTTCTTTTTTTTCCGAGTTGGAGTCTCACTCTGTCGCCCAGACTGGAGTGCAGTGGCCGCTCCCGGCCTCCGCAGCCTCAACTTGCTGGGCTCCGGCGATCCTTCCGCTTCAGCCTTCTGAGTAGCCGGAATTACAGGCGCGCGCTACCACGCCCGGCTAATTTTTTGATTTATTGTAGAGATGAGGTCTTGCTTCCCAGGCGGGTCTCGAACCCACGGGCTCAGGCAATCCACTCACCTCAGCTTCCCAAAGGTGCGGGATTACAGGCTGAGCCACCGAGCCCGGCTCATATTTTAAATTTTTAAAAGGTTGTCAAATAAATCAAAAGAGGCAGGCAAGAAGCCTCCTCACCTGTAAGTGGGGATCATGCAAACATACCTCACAGAGCTATCATGAGATAGAAAGATACATACGTATGGTGGTGGTTTCCAGCCTTCAAAGTAGGCCACTGGAGGAAGGGATGGGAAGGAGGCAGGATAGCTGCTCACACAGGCCAGGAGGAGCAGGCTGATGTCTAGTCACAGTCAAGGGACACCCTATCTATCAGATGGCCTCTGGGGCCCAGACTTGACCCTCCCTGCCTGGCTCCCACACTCTAGGAGGCCCTGTCTACTTCCCCATCCTCCTGTCTCTCCTCTGTCTCAGCCTCCGCCTCCTCTTAATCTAACCAGGTGTCCAGCAGTGTAGAGGCCATAATTCTTTACAAGGGATTTGTTTTGCCCCATCATCAGGCCCTTGGTCCTCTTCCGAACTTCTTTCTGGCCTGGCGTATTGTGCCAGCTTCCCCCAACTCCCAGTGGCCCTACACACAACTCCTGTGTGACCTAGCCAGGGTCCAGGGCCTTCTGGGACCAGCAAAGCAGTGGTAAGAGAGGAGATAGCAAGTTGGGAGTCGCGGGCCCTCTTCCTCTGCACTCCCCTTTGCTCCTGAGGCCCCAGACTCGCCACAGCTCTGCAGAGGGCCCTACACTCATGATGATTAAACAGGATGATGCGTTCATTCATCCATCCCTTCATTCATTCTGTTATGAACCTATTTGTCACCAGATGCTGGGAATCCAGAAACAGGAAACCTGTTTCCTGCCTTCAGGAAGCTTCCAGGGTAGTTAGGAGACAGACCCTTTCTGTAGGTGATGCCTTCACTTGTGGGCTGGCACACAACAGTGGTAAGCACAGAATGCTGTGGGGTGTGGGGGAAGCAGCTGCTGTGATAACCTTCAAAGTTGGATAGATATTAGCCAAGTCAGGAAGGTGGGCAGGCGTTTAGGAAGAGGATCTCACGTATGCAATGGCTCAGGGCAAGAAGGCTGCAGCCTGCATCGCTGGGAAGACACGGCTGCTCAGTGGCTGGGGCTTGGCACACGGTGGAGGAGGGACAGGGAGAAGGCTGGTAGGGAGGCTTCAGGAGCCAGGCAATTGTTCGGGAGAGAAGTGATAGGGTCTGTGCCAGCCAGGGAAAGGACTGGAAACATTCCAGAGGCATTCTGGCAGGAGACCTATTGGGCTCCAGACTGCCTGGAAGTGGGGTTCAAAGAGAAAGCGAGAAGGAGACCCTGCATCTGTCCTCAGAGGCCTGGTAACTGGAGACTCCCCAGGCTCTGCCAGCTCTGTCTACTGGCATCCCTCCTAACCCCCTGGCTGTGGCCCAGCCTGCAGACCCTCATCCCGGTTCTCTCCTGGCCCTTTCCAGGAGCACCAGATGTGTCTCACAGGAACAGTCACGCAAGCCTTCCGCCTCTCCCCCACTGCACCCACACGAACTCCGCGAGTCTGATGAGCTTTGTTAGAGCAGTGGCTCTCTCCTGCGAGGCGACCAGTGCCCCAGGAAGGCCGGTGCTTATGAAAAGGCCTGGACTTAGCCAGGCTCAGTGGCTCAGCCTGTAATCCCGTGACTTGGGAGGCTGAGGTGAGTGGATTGCCTGAGCCCGCGGGTTCGAGACCCGCCTGGGCAACTTGGCAAGACCTCATCTCTACAATAAATCAGAACATTAACCGGGTGTGGTAGCGTGCGCCTGTAGTTCCGGCTACTTGGAAGGCTGAGGCGG
>NW_007258074.1:571040-581695 GCF_000164805.1 Carlito syrichta | reverse complement strand
GGTCGAGGCTGCGGTGGCCAGGAGCGGTCACTGCACTCCAGTCTGGGCGACAGAGTGCGACTCCAACTCAAAAAAAAAAAGAAAAGGCCTGGACTTGAGATGTCTCGAAGCTGCCTGGCCTCATGGTGCTGCTGGTCCTGCAGGCCTCACTAGAGGTCAAGACACGAGGGGTCTGAAGTAAGAAGTCCCTTCTTTCCAAGCCTGTGCTGTACCTGTCACCGGCCCTTTAGAGCTGCTTGGGCCCCCGTGTCTCAGAGCCAGTAAAAAGAACCAGCTCCTTTGGCTTCTGCCCACAGATTCACTCAAGGATTTCCAGATCTGCCTGAGACCCAGCTGGGGCTTCTGCTGTAGGCTCAGCATCAAGTAAGGTGGTCACCTCATCCCTGTTTACCCACGACTTTCCTGTTTATTTTGGGTTTTGTTGTTGTTAGTTTATTTGTTTATTTTGGAGTTGGAGTCTCACCTTCTCCCAGGCTGGAGTGCAGTGGCACACTCGCGCAGCCTTGACCTGCTGAGTTCAGGTGATCCTTCTGCCTCAGCCTTCTAAGTAGCTGGAACTACAGGTACCCACCACCACTCCTGGCTAATTTTTTTGTTTATTGCAAAGATGAGATCCCACCAAGTTGCCCAGGCTGGTCTTGAACCCCTGGGCTCAGGCAGCCTCCCAAAGTGCTGGGATTACAGGCATGAGCTACCATGCCTGGCTTGTTTTGTTGTAGGTTTTTTTTGTTATTGTTTTGTAGAAACAGATTCTCACTATGTTGCCCAGACTGGTCTCAAACTCCTGGCCTCGAGCGATCCCCCCATCTTGGCCTCCCAAAATGCTAGGATTATAGGCGTGAGCCACTATGCCTAGATGACTTTCCTGGTTTCAGCACTAGAAATCTTATGTCCCAGTAAACCCCTCAGTTCCTGGCAAACTGGGACAGTTGGCCACCCTGTGACACAGGAAGGGGAGGTGGGGCAAGATGGTGGGTTAGCCACCCTGGATGGAACTTGGGCCAGGAAGTCCTCACGAAGGGTTCAGAGCTAGTTCAGGCCTCTAGTGAGTTATACATTTTTCTAGGGTGGTCTGAGGAACCCGGTATAGACTTGTTTCTTTCCTTTTTTTTTTTTTTTTTTGGAGTTGGAGTCTCACTCTGTTGCCCAGGCTGGAGTGCAGTGGCACATTCATGGCTACCCCAGCATTGACCCACTGGGCTCCAGCGATCCTTCCACCTCAGCCTTCCAAGTAGCAGGAACTATAGGAGCATGCTACCACACCCAACTAATTTTTGATTTATTGTAGAGACGAGGTCTCACCAAGTTGCCTGGGCTGGTCTCGAACCTCTGGGCTCAGGCAATCCACTTTTCTCGACCTCCCAAAGTATTGGGATTAAAGGCAGAGCCACTGAACCCAGTTTTTTTTTTTTTTGAGTTGGAGTCTCACTCTGTCACCAAGGCTGTAGTGTAGTGGCACACTCACAGCCACTGCAGCCTTGAGCCTCTCACCTCAGCCTCCTAAAGTGCTGGGATTATAGGCATGAGCCACCCTGCCTGATCTAGACTTGTTTCTTCAGGAAACTTTGTTCCAGCCAGGCTTGGTGGCTCAGCCTGTAATCCCATGCCTTTGGGAGTCTGAGGTGAGTGGATTGCCTGAGCCCGAGGGTTCGGGACCCGCCTGGGCAACTTGGCAAGACCTCATCTCTACAATAAATCAAAAATTAGCCGGGCGTGATAGCGCGCGCCTGCAGTTCCAGCTACTTGGAAGGCTGAGTCAGAAGGATCACCGGAGCCCAGCAGGTCGAGGCTGTGGTGGCCGAGAGTGGCCACTGCACTCCAGTCTGGGTGACAGAGTGAGACTCCAACTTAAAAAAAAAAAAAAAGGAAACTTTGTTCCAGACTCTAAATAAACAACCTTCCCATGACCTGTGGAATAAAGCAGAGGATGCTAAAACATGAAGGGTTTCATTTAAAAAAGAAAGAAAGAAAATCCTAGTGCTAAAAAGGACCTCACATACTGAATTTTCAACATGTTCCCACTCATTTAACAGATTAAGCAGCTGAGGCTAGTTATTAAGAAAATGGGCTTTGAAGTCAGGCAGCTCAAACTTAAATCTCTGTTGTTTTCTGTTGTAGAAGATGATCTAGCTGGTGGTGGGCAACTGTCTCCCTGATAGTCAGTCCTTCAGATTCGATGTCATCTCCTCCAGTCGCAGGGAGCTCATTACCTCTCCTGGCCACTACTAGGTGGGTCTCAGGGACAGGAAATTCTTCCCTGATTTAGGCCTGTCCTTCCTCAGTTCAGCTTCTCCCCTGAGGTGCTTGTCACACAGCCTTGTCCTCATGACAGCCTTCAAGTATTTGAAGACAGTATTCATCTCCCTCACCCCCGACCTGGCCAAGGGCCCTAGCCAAACTTCTAATATTTACTGACAACCACTGTACAGACATTCAGGCTAGAAAGGTGAGATAACCTTTTGACTTTTCTATATTGCCCAGGCTGATCTTGAACTCCTGGCCACAAGTGATCCTCCTACTTTGGCGTTCCTAAGGACAGGGATCAAACTTCCCTCTTCTTAAGAGGACATTAGTCACTGGAGTTTGGGTCCAACCTAATCCAGTATAACCTCATCTCAATTTGATCATATCAGCAAAGACCCTGTTTCCAAATAAGGTCACATTCACAGGTACCAGACATTAAGGTTGCATTTTTAGAGGACCCAATTCAACCTCATACCAAAGGAGATTGAAACTAACTCAGCAAGAGGAAATTGTCATGCATGGGGACGGGATGGCTTATGGTGAGTGTGATGGAGGGTGGGACCGAATCAACGGGATCGGAGCCCAGGCCCTGAGGAGAAGGCCTGGTTGCCCCAGGCAGGGGGACTGACTGTCTTGTGCTTTTCCTGGCTGCTCCGTCTGCCCTCCAGCCAGCAGGAGGGAAGGTGTTGAGGGCGAGGAAGGAGCCCAGGAGGAGCCGCCTGTGCTATTTGCAGTGAGCCCTGGGCAGGTCACTACATGGCTCTGCGAGACATTCCAGGTCTCAGCAGCCGCTGAACTTCTCTCATCTCTCAAACAGCATCTCTGTCTGGAGCTCCAAAGATCCTTGGCAAAGATCTGGAGGCTGGGAGGGAAAGGACTTTTTTTTTTTTTTTTTTTTTTTGAGTAGGAGTCTCACTCTGTCACCTAGGCTGAAGTGCCGTGGCATGCTCATAGCCACCGCAGCCACAACCTACTGGGCTCGGGTGATCATTCCACCTCAGCTTTCCAAGTAGCTGGAACTACAGGCACGTGCCACCACACCTGGCTAATTTTTCTCATTTATCGTAGAGGCGAGATCTCGCCAAGTCGCCCAGGCTGGTCTCAAACCTCTGGACTCAGGAAATCCTCTCACCTTGGTCTCCCAACGTGCTGGGATTATAGGTGTGAGCCACCTTGCCTGGCGGAGAGGAATTTTTTTTTTAAAAAGAGAAGATAGAAGAAGATTCTTAGGGCAAAGAGTGCAGCTCCTTCCTCTTTCACAGTCTCCGACAAAAGTCCGGTCTGCAGGAAGGACAACCTTGACCCCTATGATTGAAAGGAAAGACCTCTGAGCACAGGCTCCAGGGTCCTTCCTGTGGCTGAGGTTTCTTTCTGAGCAGAGTGGCTTTGTGGAAAGAGATACCTGCAGTCAAGTCTTAGCTCTGCCGAACCAGCAGCATGGCCTGGGTGTCACTTTTCCCCTCTCTGCCTCTGAAGAAGAAGAGAGTGGGAGGAGCGCTTGATATCTGTCTCCCTGTCCTTCCCCCACCCCTCACAGCAACATCCCTTGGTTTCTGCTTGGGGTTCAGATGCCCTCCTTAAACCCCCACCCTAAACCCCCCACCCTTACTCTCACGGAGGCCCACACCTCATTCAGGGCATGAAGCACTTGGTAGGAGCCTCAAACCATTGAGACACTGCCTTTTCCCGGTTATAGCAATTAGCTCAGGGACAAACCAGGGACCTGAGCTGGGTGGATACCCGGGCTCCTGCAAAAGCTCCTGGAAAAGAGGCTTGTGTTCTCCTACTGGCCTTAGGGTTCCGGGTCTGTCAACCTGCAGCTACCTGGCCCCTGCGAGAAGATGACCCAGGGCTGCAGGGTGACAACATGGTGCCAGCCCCAAAGAAGAGAGAACAAAGAGACAGAGCCATCTGGCCCTAGTAAACCCAGGTGAATAAGGTCTCTTTGGTGGCGAATTCCACACAATTTGATCATGAGATTGTGAGTTTTGAAGACAAGCACAGTCTTCCTCATGTGTGTGTTTCCAGCAGCTGACCCATAGCACATATGCTCAAGTGTTTGTGGACTGGGTGACTATCACATTTACATGCCCCTAAAGCTTGTAAGTTTCTTAACAAATGCGAGTTAATAGTCTATCCCCGCAAAATTAATCTTACCATCTCTTCTTGCTCTATATTGCCCTTCTCTTCAAATTTAGATAGTGAGTCAATAACTCCCTGCCTCCCCCATTAATTAAATAATGAAGTTCACTGTTCAGTCAATTACCCAGCCTGCTCCAGGGTTGAGCAGTCAGAGTCAGCAATGAGCAAGAAGCGCATAGAAACTGCTCCCGTGAGACCCAGCAATTGTGAAATCATGTCTGATTAAGTTGCCCTAGAGATGATGTCAACCATGGGGACACCCCTGCCGGCACCAATATCCCTGACTTGGAGCATCGGACAAGGCTTTTCTGAGGATGTGTTTGTTGGGGGCTGAAGGCCAAGGAAGAGTCTGCTGGGTGACAGGGTGGGTGAGAGAGGGCTCAAAGAGATGTCTGAGGAACCGAGATTGGTGTGGCTTGAGAGGCATGGCCCAGGCAGTGTGTGCTGACCAGGCTGGGAGGAGGGAGGGAGGAGGGACCCATAGACACACTGAGTTTGAGTGAGCCTTGGGAGCGGAGGGAACTTGCTGAAGGGGCACTGGGGGGCATGATGTTCTTTTGATGCTTCTGGAAAGCTCCTGGCTGGATTTTGGAGGAGGGGGCTGAGACACACCAGAGGAGGGGCGGTGGGCCTGCGAGGACACTGGCAGCCTGAGCCCAGGAGAGGCAATACAAGGGAGGGAAGTGATTCCAGGGCTGTCTGGAAGGCAAAGCAGTGATGGAGCGAATGCTGGGAAAGAGGGGGGAGGAAGGGGCCTGGTGGGGGACCTTGGGGCCCTAAGCTTTATGCAGGGCTTTATGTAGGGGTGGGGTGGGAAGGAGGAAAGATAAGTGCCTGGCATTTCCATGGAAAGTGCTGAAAGGAAAAATGAGGGGAAAGGAGAGGGGGAGGTGGAAGGAGGGCCTGTAGGATCTTAGTGGAGGTTCTTTGAATGGAGGAAGTTGGGAGGGAAGGGGCAGCCACACATAAGAACACACACGCGCACACACACACACACACACACACACACACACACACACACTCAGATACTCAGGGAAACAGATTTTCAGAAGCTTGGCTGCATTATCAGTGTAATTTCCCATATTTGTTTCCTAGGCTTCCATAACAAATTTTTACAAATTTAGTGGCTTAAACAAAAACAAAAGAAACAAAAACAAAAGAAATGTCTTCTTCCATGGCACTGGAGGCCAAAAGCCCGACCAAGGTGTCAACAGGGCTGGTTCTCTCTATAGGCTCCAGGGTGGAGCCTTGCATGCCTCTCCCAACTTCTGGTGTCTTGGAAGGTCCAAGCATTCTTGATGTGCTCTAGCTACAGTCCTTTGTCAGATATATGACTTGCAAATATTTTCTCCCATCTGGTGGGTTGTTTTTTCACTCTCTTGTTAGTGTCCTTTGAAACACAAAGGTTGCTCATTTGGGTGGAATCTAGCTTATCCCTTTTTTCTTTGGTTTCTCATGCTTTGGGGGTTGTAGCTAATAAACCATTGTCAAACCTAAGGGCATGGTTTCTCCCTAATTTTCTTCTAAGAGTTTTAGAGCTTTAGCACATCTATGTAGATATTCTCTGTGCAGAGAAGTCTCCCCAAGGTGGCCAAGTAAATGAGCAGTGCTGGGTAGGGCTTCTGGACCTTGGAGGACAGCTCCCAATGCTGTCTCTTCTTTCCCCATCCTCATTCCCCAGGCCGGGCTCTGTGGGAGCTGCCATCCCTGCTGGAGTGCTTCCCCTGGAAGGGAATTTCAACCTGGTGTGGTAGCTGGGGCCTGTAATCCCAGCACTTTGAGGCCGAGGCGAAAGGATTGCTTGAGCCCAGGAGTTTGAGACCAGCCTGGGCAACATAGTGAGACCTCGTCTCTATACAAAAATAAAAAATTAGCCAGCAAGGTGGTGTACATCTGTAGTCCCAGCTACTTGGAAGCGTAAGGTGGGAGGACTGCTTCAGCCTAGGAGGTCAAGACTGTGGTGAGCCCTGATCAGGCCACTTCACTCCAGCCTGGGTGACAGAGTGAGACCCTGACTCAAAAGAAGGAGGAGGAGGAGAGGAAAGAGAAGAAGAAGAACAGGAGGAGGAGGGGACAGGGGAAGACGAGAGGAGTCCTTGTGCACAGCTGAGAGGTCTGTCTCAGGTCTGCAGGGACTGAGGCAAACTCTTGGGTAAGATGGCAGGGGTGTTGAGAACCAGAGAAGCAGATTTTCCAAAAGGTGCCACAATCGGAGAGAGCCAGACCAGACTGCCAGTGGGATGTGCGGGTGGTCAACAATGGAACAGTTCACCTGACAGAATAACTAGAAGAAAGAGCCGGTAATACCGAGTCTGGGTGAGCACAAGGGACGGCCAGAACTCTCCTGTGCTGCTGGTGAGGGTGAAACTTGGTACAACCACTTAGGAAAGTGGCAAGTCTCTGCTCAAGTTGAGCATGCGTCTTGCCTGTGACCCAGCTATCCCATGCCTACTTATATACCCACATGAATGCACACACATGTTCTCCAAGACACAGATAAGAATGATCACAGAAGTACCGTTTTTAATAGCCAGAAACAGCCAGGCATAGCAACTCATGCCTTTAATCCCAGTACTTTGGGAGATGAAGGCAAGAGGACTACCTGAGACCAGCCTGGGTTTCATGGCACCTCTGCAAAAATTTTTTAAAAATTAGCCAGGCATGGTGGCACGTGTCTGTAGTTCCAGTTACTTGGAAGGCTGAGGTGGAAGGATCGACTGACCCCAGCAAGTTGAGGCTGCAGTAGCTGTGAGCGTGCCACTGCATTCCAGCCTGGGTGACAGAGTGAGACTCTGACTCAAAAAAAAAAAGCCCCAAACTGGAAACAATTCCAATGTCCTTCAACAGTAGAATGAATGAATGGTGACATATTTATACTGTGGAATATTATGCAGCAGGGAGAATGAATAAAACATGAATGAATCTTACAAACAGCAGTAGGTACCAGATGGCAGACCCAAAAGAGCATATATTTATTGTATTGTTATATTTGTGTGACATAAAAAGCAGGAAGATGAATGCTGACCCGCCCAGAAGAAGGGCTGCCCTTGGGAGAGTAGTGACTGAGGCTGGCACAAGGGAGGGGAGCTCTTTCTGGATCTGGGAGCTCATTCCTGTGGGTGAATTCACTTTGAAAAGGCATCAAGCTGTACACTTGTGATTTTCATTTCTTTGACATGTATATTGCCGGGCTTGGTGGCCCAGCCTGTAATCCCGTGCTTTGGGAGGCTGAGGTGAGTGGATTGCCTGAGCCCGTGGGTTCGAGACCCGCCTGGGCAGCGAGACCTCATCTCTACAATAAGTCAAAAAATCAGCCGGGCGTGGTAGCGCGCACCTGTAATTCCGGCTACCCGGAAGGCTGAGGTGGAAGGATCGCCGGAGCCCAGCAGGTCGAGGCTGTGGTGGCCGGGAGCAACCATTGCACTCCAGTCTGGGTGACAGAGTAAGACTCCAACTCAAAAAAAAAAAAAAAAAAAAAAGACATATATATCGAATCATTGTAAGATTTACAACAAAATCAGAACAAGCAGAAAATGGGTGTGACACTGTGATCAGGGGCAGGATCCAGACTCATGCACAGCTGGCCCAGGTCCAGGCTTCTTTTACTGGGGGTGGACACCCTCTAGCAGTTGGGGTGAGCGCTTAAAGTGATAGGACCCCATTAGGGAGCCTAGAGCAAATTTAATTAACTAATTCTTCCCTCCCTCCTTCCTTCTTTCCCTCCCTCCTTCCCTCCTTCCTTCCATCTCTCCTTCCCTCTCTCCTTCTTCTCTCCTTCCCCCCTTCCTTCCTTTCTTTCTTCCCTCCTTTTCTCCTTCCTTCCTTCATTTATTCTTTCTTTTCGGGCCTCCTTTAGCCAGGAAGCTAACAGCCCTGAGGCACTGGCCTGAGCATATAGCCCATTTTTCACAGCCACACCCGCTTGCATCACAAAGTAAGCTGATAGGTGTAGACTCACAAAAGACCGTGTCTGTTGTCGCTAAAGGCTGAGAAGGATACAAAGCCCAGACTTGTTATTCATTCTTTCTTTCACTTACTTTATCAGGACCCATTTCTTGAGCACCACATCAGCCAAACCCTAGGTACACAAAGATAAATATCCCCTGCCCTCAAGGAGCCCACAGTCTGGCAAAGGGAGAAGACCCATACAAATCAGTCCAGTCTAGAGGGAAAGAGCATCCTTCCAGGGAGCACTGTGGTCAGATCAGGCTGGTTGGGGGCCAGGGCAACCAGGGAAGCCTCTTAGAGAAGACCAGGGGCTTAAGAAGGTGCTGACTGGGCAGGCTACAGTGAGAGGATGCTCCTGGCAGAGAGAATAGCCAGTTGGCTCTCTCCTCTCCTCATACCTATGGACATAATCAGGAGGGAAGTATGGAAGATAGAGGGTAAGTTAAGAACTAGAGAGAAGGAACCTAGGACAATCCCACGGTTTTATTATTTATATATTCATTGAGTCAAAGTCTCACTCTGTCATCCAGGCTGGATTGCAGTGACACGCTCACAGTCACCACAGCCTCGACCTGCTGGGCTCAGGCAATCCTTCTGGCTCAGCCTTCCCAGTAGCTGGAACCATAGGTGTGCCACCACACCTGGGTAGTTTTTTGATTGATTGTAGAGATGAGGTCTCGCCATGTTGCCCAGGTTGGTCTCAAGCCCCCAGGCTCAGGCAATCCTCTCGCTTCCGCCTCCCGTAGTGCTGGGATTACAGGCATGAGCCACCGTGTCCAGTGACCCCATGGTTTTAGATGACAGAGGCTACTGTGTTCTAACTGCTGGTGGACAGGAGTTCAAAACACTCCCGGTGGCAGAAGGCTAAGATGATTTCTCAAGGAGTCAGCTTCTCTCAGAGTCTTGCTTGTGAAAGGCAAAGGTGGCCAACTCAGGGGTCCTGGCAAACAAAGCAAATATGCAAATCTGGATGGTTGTGAGGCAGTAGATGGTGGGGTCTGTGGACCTTGAGCTCTTGGAACTGTCTGCTTTCAGATACTGGTTTTCTGAACATGGTCCAGACCAAACAGAACAATTTTGCGTGCCCTATCCAGCCCTTGGCCGCCAGTTTGCAGCCTCTAGATGAGCTTATCTCCAAGGTGTCTCCAGATATAAAGGAGTGATTTCTGTAAGTTAGTGTGTGGGTGATGAGAACGTTGTCTAAGATTTGCAGTCAGTCACACGAGGTGAGGCATCCTCTGCATTTGAGCATTCTTCTTCTCCCAACAGAGTCTTTCGGTGGCCAAGGACACCCTTATGTGCCTTCTGCATCTTTCTCCGTCTCTCAGAGCATGGGACTCAGAGGGACTGATTTCCCTGTGGAAAAATACTGGCAATCCTAACAGGTCTTTTTTTTTTTTTTTTTTTTTTGAGTTGGAGTCTCACTCTGTCACCCAGGTTGAAGTTCAGTGGCATGCTCACGGCCACCGCAGCCTCAATCTGCTGAGTTCAGGAGATCCTTCCACCTCAGCCTTCCAAGTAACTGGAACTACAGGCGTGCGCCACCACGTCCGGCTAAGTTTTTGGTTTATTGTAAGAGGTGAGGTCTCGCCATGTTGCTCAGGCTGGTCTCAAACCCGTAAGCGCAGGCAATCCTCTTACCTCTGCCTCCCAAAGTGCCGGGATTACAGACGTGAGCCATCACGTCTGGCTTCCTAACAGGCTTTGATGCAAGTTCTGGAATATCCCAGGTGGCCAAGAGCCTGAGATGCACAGCTGTCCCATGACGGGGCAAGAAGAGCCGAGGAACATGCAGGATGACGTCCATTCCTCTCTGTGAGCACCATGATGTGCCAGGCATCGGGATGGATCCTTAACTCACGTCACCCGCAGAACAGTGCCCAGAGGTGTTTATTATGATCATCCCCATTCAACGGAGAGGAAGACCGAGGAGCAGAGAGGTTAAATGACCTGTCCAAGTTTTCACCACCGGCAAATGGCAGAGCCATTGCAGTTAGAACTCCAAGGAGGCCAGGGCCTGGTCTAAGACAACTGTATCCTCTGGGCTGCACCTGAGTCTAGTCACATAGAACCTGGACTCAGAGAGGTACAGTGGCTCACATAATGCCACACAGTTGGGAAGCAACACATTACTCATGATCATCATTTATTCTTTCAAGAACTATTCTTAAGCCGGGCTCAGTGACTCAGCCTGCAATCCCGCGCTTTGGGTGGCTGAGGTGAGTGGATTGCCTGAGCCTGCAGGTTCGAGACCCACCTGGGCAACTTGGCAAGACCTCATCTCTACAATAAATTTTAAAATTAGCCGGGCGTGGTAGTGC
>NW_007258074.1:548655-570599 GCF_000164805.1 Carlito syrichta | reverse complement strand
CCTGCTGATTTTTTTTTTTTATCTATTGTAGAGATGAGGTCTCGCGGGCTCAGACAATTCACTCACTTCAGCCTCCCAAGGGCGCGGGATTACAGGCTGAGCCACCGAGCCCGGCTAAAAAAAGAACTATTCTTAAGGACCCGTTATTCATTCAACAAGTACTTTCTGAGCACCCAGCAGCCACTGCTCTAGGCTCTGAGGACACACAGTGAACAACACAGACAGCAGCCTCAGCCCCCATCCAAGGAACATTCAGGGGAAACAGTGAACAAATAAGCAAGTTAAGTAGGCAATGGATGGGGAAATGGGACATACAGTGGAAGAAAATAAATTAAGGAGAGTGGACAGGGTGTGAGGAGGTGTGAGGATTTCTGGGTGAAGCAGGGACGGTGAGGCTCCCCTGAGCCCTGAGGAGGTAACATCTGAGATAAAACCTGAAGAAGTGAGCCCTGGATGTTTCTTTTCTTTTTTTTAAACAAGGTCTCCTTCTGTCATCCAGGCTGGAGTGTAGTAGCACAGTCATGGCTCACTGCAGTCTCCAACTTCTGGACTCAAGTGATCCTCTTGCCTCAACCTCCCGAGTAGCTGGGACTACAGGCACATGCCACCACACTCGGCTAATTTTTTCCTATTTTTTGTAGAGATGGGGTTTCTTTATGTGGCCCAGGCTACTGCTGGGCTCAAGTGATCCTCGCACCTTGGCCTCCCAAATTGCTGGGATTATAGGAGTGAACCACCACACCCAACCAAGCCTTGCATGTTTCTGAGGGGAGAGATTCAAGACAGAGGGAACAGCACAGGTTTTTTTTTTTTAGTTGGAGTCTCACTCTGTCGCCCAGACTGGAGTGCAGTGGCCGCTCCCAGCCACCGCAGCCTCGACCTGCTGGGCTCCGGCCATCCTTCCGCCTCAGCCTTCCAAGTAGCTGGAACTACAGGCGCGCGCTACCACACCTGGCTAATTTTTGATTTATTGTAGAGATGAGGTCTCTCCAAGTTGCCCAGGCGGGTCTCGAACCCGCGGGCTCAGGCAATCCACTCACCTCAGTCTCCCAATGCGCGGGGTTACAGGCTGAGCCACCGAGCCCTGCTAGCCCAGGCTTCGAGGCAGAGTGGGCAGGGCATGTCCAGGAACAAGGAGGAGGCCAGTGTGGCTGGAGCAGAGGAGGGAGAAAGGAGGTCAAAGGGCATGGGGGAGGGGGCTGGGGCCAGATGGGGCAGGGCCTTGCACACCATTCTAGAGTCAGTGGGAGCCATGACAGGGCTCTGAGAAGAGGAGAGACGCAACCTTACTTGCTTTTAAGGAGATTCCTCTGGCTTCTGTGTGGAAACACTCTGAGGGGCAAGAGTGGGAGGAGGGGCTGGGTGCGGTGGCTGGTGCCTGTAATCCCAGCACTTTGGGAGGCCAAGGCAGGAGGATTGCTTGAGCCTATGGGTTCCAGAGCAGCCTGGGCAACATAGCAAGACCTCGTTTCTACAAAAGATTTAAAAAATGTATCTATGTGTGATGTCACATGTCTGTCATCTGAGCTACTCAAGAGGATGAGGTTGAAGGATTGCCTGAGCCCAGGAAGTTGAGGCTGCAGTGAGCCGTGATGATGCCACTACACTCCAGCCTGACTGACAGAGTGAGACCCCAACTCAAAAAAAAAAAAGAAAGAAAAAAGCAGGAGACCTGTGAGGAGTGAGCCAGGAGAGAGATGATGGGTTCTAGACTCAGGCACAAGCAGCAGGAGGCAGATTCCAGGTATATTTTGACAGTAAAGCAAATAGGATTCGCTGACGGATTGGACACGACAAATGGGCCAGGAGGAGTAACGCTGGGGTCAGTGCTTTGGCCTAAGTACTTGAGGAAGGCCGAGTCTCCCCTCACTGAGCTGGGAGAACTTGTGGGAGGAGACAATATGGGGGAAAATTCAGGCATTCAGTGTCAGACTGCTGGAGCTGCATCTTGGGCTTCCGGGTGGAGATGTTGAGGCAGCACGGTCAACAACAGTGCGGAGAAGTCAGGATGTGGGATCCTGCCCTTGAACTTGAAGAGCTCTCAGATTGTAGGGAAGGCAGGACGTCCTGTGAAGCTCCCGGGACCCCTTGACTTGACTCCCTCATGGCAATTGGCCTGTAAGATGGCCCCAGTGAGCCCCACCTGCTGGCATCCACGCGGTACCTCTGTCCCCTCCCACACAGATAAGGTTGAACTGCACAACAGATAAGATGGTGCAGAGATGCTGGTTCTGATGACCAAGACTGGGTCATAAAACAAATTATGGCCTCTGCTTGCTTTCTCTTGGGGGAAAGTCACTTGCTCTGGGGGAAGCTGGCTGACGTGTCATTGGATACTCGAGCAGTGCATTTGGCAAGGGACTAGGGACTGCTGCCACCTGCCATGGAGTGACCCATCTTGGCAGTGGGCCTCCAGGCGCAGTCTTCAGGAAGATTCTGAGCCAGAACCACCCAGCCACGCCTCTTCCAGATCCCTGACTCCTAGGTGTGAGATGACAAACCTAGGTTGGTTTAACTTGCTAGGTTTGGGGATCATTTGTTACATAGCAATAGATGATCGATACAGGTTGTTCTTCTATGCTCAGAAAGCGGGGAAGGCACCTTTATAGCTCATATATGTTGCCACCTGTGCTGGTTCACCCTGTTGTGGTGGGGTATGTCATCATGTATGTGCTGGTTCACTTTGCTGTCATGGGGTATGTCGTCACGTATGTGCTGGATTACTCCATGTCGTGGGGAATGTCATCGTCATGTATGTGCTGGCTCACTCCATCTCATGGGGCAGCAGCTGGGCCTGTCACTGCTCGGCCTTCCCCGGATCCTCCTTCAGCTCCTGGGACTCCCAGGCCAGGGGTGTATTTCGCATCTCAGCAAAGGGTGCCAGCTTCTTCAGCACAACAGCTGCACCACTGAGGTCAGAGGCGACAAGGACCGACACGGCCTCGGGCCGGTGCAGGAGTTCCAGCATGTCCTTGCTCATCCGCTTAACATCTGTCCCAAATGCCTGCCTTGCCGACACAAAGCTCTAGCATTGCATGCGGAGACAACAGCTTTACTCTGACTGTTTACTCAATAAATTGTGTAACGCCAGAGCCCTGGAACAAATCCCTTCACACAGCTGAAGCGGTCCTGCTTCTCTGGCATGGCCCTTCAGGGCCCTGGGAGCGCAGAGACAGAGCACTGGAGAATTCAGCTTCAGGGAGGGGACTGCCCAAGCGGCCCTGGCTCCCAGTTTCCTCACGGGGTCCGGTCTGTGGCTCGCCCAGGAGAAGCATGAGGTCCAGCTACCCCATAGAGGGTGTCAGGACACCAGAGTCTAGCGACAATAGCCTTAGCGACTGGAATCCCAGCTCAGCGGTTACCAGGGACCTGACGTTGGGCGAGTCACAGTGCCCATCCAACCTCCGTCTCCTCAGCTGTCAAACGGGGATTTCACGGCAACCTAATGGGGTCACCGGCACTAGATAAGGTGCGTAAGTCCTTGGCGCACAGGGCCATCCAACAAATAGGGGCCATTATGACCGTGTGGCCTCATGGCTCCATGCTGGCTGAGTGGGGCCTGGACAGGGAAACCTAAGCCCTTTGTATGCCCCTGCAGTTCCCTTTTGTGAAGTCAGGTGATTGATCTTGATCCCCACCATCACTCTCAGGGTTGTTGGTAGAATAAAAACAGGAGCTTAGACAAGTACATTTCTTAAAAGATGCTGTCTCAAAGAAGGGGGTTCCAATGCTGGTCAGGTGTGTGGTTTGAGCTGGAATGATGAACCTTAGAGGTCATCTCTTTCAATTTCTTCAACTTCTTTGTGAACAAGAGCCTTTTTTTTTTTTTTTTTTTTTAGTTGGAGGCTCACTCTGTCGCCCAGGCTGGAGTGCAGTGGCGCGCTCATGGTCACCGTAGCCTTGACCTGCTGGGCTCAGGCAATCCTCTCACCTCAGCCTCCCAAATTGCTGGGATTATAGACGTGAGCTTCCATGCCCAGCTGCACTTGGCTTTTATCAGCATTTTTAATGTGAGGAAGCACACCTCAGAAGGCTGGGAGACACCTGCTGGGCATTCCCAGGAAGGTCTGCAGGCACTGTTGGGGACAGAGCCAGAAAAAGCTGCTTACTGTTATGTGTGACCTTATATCTTTCCTTTTTTTTTTTTTTTTTGAGTTGGAGTCTCACTCTGTCGCCCAAATTGGAGTGCAGTGGCCGCTCCCGGCCACCGCAGCCTCGACCTGCTGGGCTCCGGCGGCCTTCCGCCTCAGCCTTCCAAGTAGCTGGAACTACAGGTATGTGCTACCACACTCGGCTAATTTTTTGATTTTTGTACAGATGAGGTCTCACCAAGTTGCCCAGGTGGGTCTCGAGCCCGCGGGCTCAGGCGATCCACTCACCTCAGCCTCCCAAAGGCGCGGGATTACAGGTTGAGCCACCGAGCCCAGCTTCTTCTTTTTTTTTTTTTGAGTTGGAGTCTCACTCTGTCACCCAGGCTGGAGTGCAGTGGCACAATCACGGCTACCCCAGTGTCGACCTGCTGGGCTCCAGCGATCCTTCCGCCTCAGCCTTCCAAGGAGCCAGAACTACAGGCGCACGCTACCATGCCCAGCTAATTTTTGATTTACTGTAAAGACAAGGTCTCACCAAGTTGCCTGGGCTGGTCTTGAACCCATGAGCTCAGGCAATCCACTCGCCTCAGCCTCCCAAAGTGCTGGGATTACAGGCTGAGCCACCAAGCCCGGCCTATTCTATCAACTGATTGATGTGGGATTGGAGAACTTGGGCCAATGCAACTTGGAAGGCAGCCCTGTCCAGGAGTGAGTTGCTGTCCCTGGAAGCATTCAAGCAGAGACTGGGTTCACTGTGGCAAGATGGCATAATGGGACCCCCAATGAATGAGAGCTTGGGCTAGAGGGACCCTCAGGTTGCTGCCCTGAAGCAGACGTAGCAAGGCAGAAGACATCTCTGAGTCCTCCCATCCTGGCCTTGCTGGTGAGATACCTGAGAGCAAAAGCTCACAGGAAATAAGCATCTCTATGCACTCTGGGAAATTGTACATCCTTGTCTGCACTTTTTCCCAAGGGACATGATAGCCTTGACCTAACCCTGCCCTCCCACCTGATGGCCCAACTGCCCCCAGTGAGACAGTGAACTGTAGAAGAAGGAACCTCAAGGGCTTTGGAGCCAACTAGATCTGGGTTCAAAACCCATCTCTACTTCTTTCTCAGCAAGTCTCAATGTCTCCGAGTATAAAATGGGAATGAAAATATCTATCAGGGTTGTTGCAAGACAATGTGTGTACAATGCCTGGCACAGAGTAGAGCTTCAAGAAAGCCCACACTCTCTGACTCGCTTCACCCCAGGGCCAGGCCATGTCCTTTTGGGGAGAGACAAGCGCTGAAAGGGCCAGGTGGGGTCTTGGGCGATGCCACCAGCTTCCCAAAGTCTGTTTATTCTCCTTTCCTGTGTAGTGGGAAGGGGCATCTTCAACACCTGCTGGCAGGTCTGTGGACTTTCCCGGATGTGGAAGCACTCGCGAACCCCGAATGCTGCAGGTCACCTCTTGGCTCTCATGCTCTGGGTTACTTGAGCCTTCCCACCCCCTGCAGCCTCAGCTCTGGCAGGATTTCTGACATGCCCCAGTGGCGAGAGGATGTGGGTGTTGGCATCTCACAAGACTCAGAATCCTAGCTCCCCATTTCGTCTCTTTGTGACATTGAGCAGTCTCTGAGTCAGTTTCCCAACCTCTGCAGGAGAACAATAGCAGCTGCTTTGCAGGATCGCTGGGAGAATTGAATGGCACTGCATGGGACCATGGGGCAAGGTGCTTGCATTTATATCAGCCACCACACCAGACTGATAATTAATATTTGTAAAGTGCTTAATAAATGGTCATCATATTTTATTTATTTATTTATTTTTTGAATCAGAGTCTCACTCTGTTGTCCAGACTGGAGGGCAGTGGCACGCTCACGGCCACCGCAGCCTCTACCTGCTGGGCTCAGGCGATCCTTCTGCCTCAGCCAAGTAGCTGGAACCACAGGCACATGCAACCATGCCCAGCTAATTTTTTTAAAAATTTATTGTAGAGATGGGGGTCTTGCCAATTTGCCCAGGCTGGTCTCGAACCCATGGGCTCAGGCAATTCTCTTGCCTCAGCCTCCCAAAGTGCTGGAATTGCAGGTGTGAGCCACCACACCAGGCTGATAATATTTGTAAAGTGTTTAGGATGGTGCCTAGCATCATAAATGCTATATAAGTGCTATATAAATGTTTACTAACTAGAAGTGTTGATAGATGAAAGTAGACATATATAAATAGATGCATAAGCAGACACAGCTACGTTGAGACGGCAGTTGGATGGAGTTAACTTCCAGTACCTCTCACTCCTGAACACATCTCTGCCAACCTCCTTCCCCCCAGTCCCAGACCCAACTTCTTCTGGCCACACTGGTAAAATCAAAGTTTGGGGACTATAAAAAATGGTTGTTGTTTGCTGGGCGTGGTTGGCTCACGCCTATAATCCCAGCACTTTGGAAGGCTGAGGTGAGAGGATTGCCTGAGCCCACAGGTTGGAGACCAGCCTGGGCAACTTGGCAAGACCTTGTCTCCACAATAAATAAAAAAATTCGCTGGGGGTGGTGGTGTGTGCCTGTAGTTCCAGCAACTTAGAAGGCTGTGGCGGAAGGATCGCCTGAGCCCAGCAGGTCGAGGCTGCGGTGGCCGGGAGCGTGCCACTGCACTCCAGCATGGGCAATGGTGAGACTCTGACTTAAAAAAAATTTTTTTTTAAGACAACAAAGGGCAAAATGCTGGCCTTCATGGAGCCCCGGTTCCAGTGGACCTTTGCAGGCGCACTGGGCCCCAGACACTGCTCTGAGTACCTTCCTGCATGAGCTCATTTAATCTCACAGGAACTCCCTGAGGTATGCTACTCCTGCACCCATTTTACAGATAAGGAAACATGAGGCACTGACAGGTTAGGTAACTGGCTCAACGTTAATCATAACCATCATTCACTGAGAGCTTATATTATGTTAGCCCCCGGGGCCGGCATTTTGTGGTCTTTATCTGGCATCCTAAAGGAACACACTCACACCTGGCTCTAGGTCTTGTGAAATACCTGAAATTTCCAGACTGAGGGGACTGCCCTGAGCCCTGAGAAGGAGAGCAGAGGGGACAGGAACGGGTCTGAGGACCAGCAGTGGGTGCTGGGGAGCCAGGGGTGTACGCAAGCATAGAGACGCCTCCTGACACAGCCGGCAGCCCGCAAAGCCCCATGACTGCCCTTGCTTCCTGGGTGGAGCCCAAGCTGCCCTCGCCCTGCAGGCTCCAGGGGCGACCACGTGTCAGGAGCCACACGTGATCCAAACTGGGGGAACACTGTCTGCAAACTTCATGCTGGAAACACCATGGGAGGATGGGTGGAGAAAACCACGGATCTGGAGGGGAGGAGCAAGTGCCCCCAATTCCAGACCCCTCATTTCCCAAGGTGGATGTGCCGCCTGGGACAAAGCACGCCTGCCCAGGTCTCAGTTTCCCCAGGCGTGGCCGTGAGGGCTTGCACTCCCCAGGCTGCCTGGGGAGAGCCGGGGCCTGGACGGTCCCCCGCCCCCCCCTCCAGCCAGGCGGGCGGGGCGCGAGACCCAGGGAGGGCCAGGCGGGCGAGGCGGCCTCCGGCGCCCCCTGGCGTCTGAGAAGCGCCGCGAAGCGCCTGCGCCTTTGGTGGGGGGGGGGAGGGGGACCTGCCGCCGCCCCGGCCCGGCCACGCCGGGAGCGGGAGTATGTCACCGGGGAGAAAGGAAATGAGTCATCACTCCCCGGGGCCGTGGGGCGGCCTGGGGCGAGTGCGGAGACACGGCCGCAGGAACCCAGGACAAAGGCGGGAAGTGAGAGGAATGCGGGCCTGGCTGCCGCCGGCCGCCCCTGACCTCGGACGTCACCGCAGCGGGGAGGCCGGGCGCTGGGCGGACGCGCCGGGTCGGGGAGGCCGAAACTCGGGCCGGGCGGGTGGGGGTGGGGTGGCCGCCGGAGGCCGAAACTCGGGGCGCCCCGCCCGAAGAACGGCCCGGGTCACCTTTCCAGCTGCAGGGATCTTTGCAGACCTTAGCCCCAGCCCTCGGAGCTTCCGCACTGCCCTTGGCACCGTGCTCGGCCTCCGCCGAACCTCGGAACAGTCCCAGGTCCAAACTCGGGTCCCCACCCAAAATTCTGACTCAGCAGCTTCGATCTGGGGCTCCATGTATTTGCATTTTTAGCAGACTCCTAGCAAGGGCTGCTGAGTCGAGGGGCCTTAAAGCACGCTTTGAGTAGCCTTGCGCTCTTTCCCGCCTTACAATGAAATCCTGTCACTTTGCCGGGCCCAGGACAGCCCTCTTTGTTATGCTGCTTCTTCCCACTTCCTGCCCCCTCCACCCACGTGTTAGTGAGACTCAGCCTCTGGCGTTTTGCTGGTTCTCCCCTCCCTGTGTTTGCACAGGCTGTTTCCTTTGACTTGAAACACTGCCCCCCAACCGGCTGACTTCTGCCTGTCTTTTCAAATCTTCTTCATGGTACGGTGGCTCACACCTGTAATACCAGCATTGTGGAGGCCGGGGCAAGAGGATTGCCTGAACCGAGGGGTTACAGACCAGCCTGGGTAGCTTGTCAAGACCTCGTCTCTACAGTAAACCAAAAAATTAGCCAGGGGTGATGGCGCACGCCTGCAGTTCCAGCTACTTGGAAGGCAGAGGTGGGAGGATCGCCTGAGCCCAGCAAGTCGAGGCTGAGGTGCCCGTGAGCATGCCACAGCGCTCCAGCCTGAGTGATAGAGTGAGACTCCAACTCAAAAAATTAAAATAAAGTAAAATAAAATCTTCTTCATGACATGTGTCAAACGACGTGATCAACAGGGTGAAAAGGCAACCCATTGAATGGGAGAAAATATTTGCCGATCATAGATCTGATACAGAGTCACTATCCAGACAGAATATATAAAGAACTCCTACAATTCAATAACGGAAAAATAACCCAATTTGAATTATCCAATTCAAAATGGGACAAAGGACTCGAACAGACATTTCTCCAAAGAAATTCTACAAATGGCCAATAAACTCATGGGAAGATGTCCAACATCACCTAGTCATTAGGGATATGCAAATCAAAGCCAGAAAATGAAGGTCAGCACTTTGTATTCCCAGCACTTTTGGAGGCTGAGGCAGGAGGATCACTTAAGCTCAGGTGTTTGAGACCAGCCTGGGCAACACAGTGAGACCCCATCATTAGTTTAAAAACACACACACACACAATGAGGCCCCACCATCTTCTTTTTCCTTCCCTCACAGGATGTCCACCTTCCAAATCATCCTCAACTTGATACAGAGACCTGTGAATGTCTGTTCATATTGTTACAACCCCTACAGAAGGGCATGGCAAGGGCACAAGCACTCCTGTACATTCCTGAACAATATTCCTGAGAGCTAATAAAAGGTGCACTTCCCCCCCGGGTTCAGAGGCTCAGCCTGTAATCCCGCACCTTTGGGAGGCTGAGGTGAGTGGATTGCCTGAGCTCGCGGGTTTGAGAACTGCCTGGGCAGCGAGACCTCATCTCTACAATAAATCAAAAAATCAGCCTGGCGTGGTAGCGCATGCCTATAATTCCGGCTACTCGGAAGGCTGAGGCGGAAGGATCGCCGGAGCCCAGCAGGTCGAGGCTGCGGTGGCCGGAAGCGGCCACTGCACTGCAGTCTGGGTGACAGAGTGAGACTCCAACTCAAAAAAAAAAAAAAAAAAAAGGTGCACTTCCCTTATCTCCTTTGCACTCCCAGTAAGTACCTTCAGGGTATCCTTGACTTCCCTATAGTCCTGGCCCAATCAACTGAAAGGTGCAAATCCCCATTTACTCCCTTTTTCTGAGTGGTTATAAGTTTGAATAATATAGTATCAATGTAATCGTAAGCCTTGTGATTTACATAACTTCTGTATCAATGTAACCATGAGTTTGTGATTTGTATAACTTTTGCGTTAATGCATGATGTCTTAGGCCTTACTCTATGGAAAGTTTGATTAATGCTTCTGCTGGGCCCTACTGATAAAAGCTATGAGATACCTGGCACCAGGAAGTCTGGACTGAAAAATGTCACTATTGATAAATCCTACTGAAACTCAAGTTCTCTACAATGCTCTGCTGGTTACGTGGCTAATGCATAGGCACTAACAACTCTGTACTTATTCAGCCTGTAATCCCGTGCTTTGGGAGGCTGAGGTGAGTGAATTGCCTGAGCCCATGGGTTCGAGACCCACCTGGGCAACTTGGCGAGACCTCATTTCTACAATAAATTTAAAAAATTAGCCGGGCGTGGTAGCGCACGCCTGTCGTTCCAGCTACTTGGAAGGCTGAGGCGGAAGGATCGCTGATTGAGGCTGCAGTGGCCAGGAGTGTGCCACTGCACTCCAGTCTGGGTGACAGAGTGAGACTCCAACTCAAAAAACAACAACAAAAAAAGTGAACTGTAAAAGCCTGGAGGGTGAGCAGAACCATTTTAGAAAGACCTTGAGTCTGGCTCTGCTCTCTGAATTCGAACTCAGAAATAATCTTCTGCCAGTTCCCTGCCCTTTGATTTATTGGTATCAAGGGGAGCAACTGAGCATTTCTTGGACCCTAACAAACCTCCTCAAGAAGCCGCTCCACTTCAAACTCCTCAAGTGGATGGCTTCCATCTTTCTTTTTGCCACCTGTGGAGGTTTTAAGAGCAAAACAGTGAATTGCTCCCCTGTAGTTACTGACAATAAAATGATTACAGTTACTCTTGGTTATCCACTCAAGTTGAATCAGGCATCATTTCAGTGACCTTCCGGTGTAAATGTGTGTGATGTAGACTGGAAAAGTCAAGGCCTCATAGATTACTCTTCTTCTGCACAATTCTATGTCAGGCTTGCAGCCTTTGTCTTCCTGGACTACATGGCTGCCCTTCTGCTTTGAGTTGGTTACACAAACCTATGTCTATATTGGGATAGTCATAAACTTCCCATAACTGGCTTTGCTGTTACTCTTGGTGCCACTTTTTTTTTGTGGTTGGTGAGTGCTTCGGCCTGGGCTAAAGCACCCATAGATATTAAAATAACTATCGGTCACTATATTGTTCAGCAACTTCCTCCTTGTAAGGAGTCAGAAGTAGCCATGCGTGGTAGCTCACACCTGTAATTCCAGCACTTTGGGAGGAGGAGGTGAGAGGATTGCCTGAGCCCACAGGTTTGAGACCACCTGGGCAACATGGCAAAAACTCATCTCTGCAATAAATCAAAAAATTAGCTGAGCGTGATGGCTACTTGGAAGGATCACGTGAGCCCAGCAGGTGGAGACTGTGCTGGCTGTGAGCGTGCCACTGCACTCCAGCCTGGGCGACAGGGTGAGACTACAATTTAAAAAAAAAAAAAAGTCAGCCGGGCTCAGTGGCTCAGCCTGTAATCCCGCGCCTTTGGGAGGCTGAGGTGAGTGGATTGCCTGAGCCTGTGGGTTCAAGACCCGCCTGGGGAACTTTGCGAGACCTCATCTCTACAATAAATCAAAAAATTAGCCGGGTGTGGTAGCACGCGCCTGTAGTTCTAGGTACTTGGAAGGCTGAGGCGGAAGGATTGCCGGAGCCCAGCAGGTCGAGGCTGCGGTGGCCGGGAGCGACCACTGCACTCCAGTCTGGGTGACAGAGTGAGACTCCAACTCAAAAAAAAAAAAAAAAAAAAAAAGTCAGACATGATGTGTTATTTTGGTGCTGTGACCTGTATGGGATCCCTAAGCGTATTTGTGATCTTTGGCTTTCTGAATATGGTAAATTTGGGAGGAAATGCTTGGTTTTGTGTGCATGGAGACCAGCTTATACAGTCCATCAGATACTTCTGCCCCTCCCCCATAGCCACCTCCTGCTGAAATGTAATTAAAGGGAGAAATACATCCTTTTAAATGTGTTTATATTGTGACTTGTTGCCAACATCTTGAGAAGCATTCTTTGTTTTTTAATAAAAGTAGTGTCTTTTTTTTTTTTTTAACAAAAACCACAGTGAAATATCACCTTACACATGTTAGGATGGCTACTATAAAACAAAAACAGAAAATAATAAGTGTTGACAAGACTATGAAGAAATTGAAACCCTGTTCCCTGTTGAAGGGAATGTAAAATGTTGCAGTCGCTGTGGAAAATAGTGTCTTGGCTCATTTTCCGTTGCTGTCACTGAATACCTGAGACCAGTTCTTATTTGAGTCAGAGTCTCACTCTGTCATCCAGGCTAGAGTGTAACAGCACGCTCACAGTCACCCCAGCGAAGACCTGCTGGACTCAGGTGATCCTTCTGCCTTAGCCTTCCAAGTAGCCGGAATTATAGGTGCGTGCTATCATGCTCAGCTAATTTTTTTGATATATTGTAGAGACAAGATCTCACCAACTTGTCCAGGCTGGTCTCAAACCCCTGAGTTCAGGCAATCCTCTCACTTTGGCCTCCCAAAGTGCTGGGATTACAGGCTTGAGCCACCACGCCTGGCCAAGATTGGGTCATTTTTAAAGAAAAATAAGTATATTTCTTTCAGTTCTGGAGACTGGGAAGTCCAAGGTCCAGGGGCCGCCTCTGGTTGGCTTCTGGTGAGTGCCTTGGGTTGTGTCATAACATGGTGGACAGCATCACAGGGTGAAAGGGGAGTATTGAAAGCAGAACTGGCCTTTATAACACAACCACTCTCATGATAGCTCATCAATCCATTAACCCATTTATCCATCAATCCATAAATGGATTAATTCATCCAAGAGAGCCGAGCCCTCAAGACCCAATCTCTTCTGAGAGGAGGCCCCACCTCTTAACCTGTTACATTGGGGATTAAGTTTCAACATGAGTTTTGGATAAAATAAACATTCAAACCATAGCAAACACTGTGGCAGTTCCTCAAAAAGTTAAACAGAATTACCACATGATCCAGCAGCTCCACTTCTGGATATACACCAAAAGAACTGAAAGCAGAAACTCAGAGAAGTACTTGTATACCCATGTTTATAGCAGCATTATTCACAATAGCCAAAAGGTGGAAACAACCCAAGTGTCCATCAGCAGATAAATGGATAAACAAAATGTTCTATATACAAACAACAGAACATTCTCCAGACTTCAACCAGAAGGAAGTTCTGCCTGCTACACCATGTATGAAATGTGAGGACATTAAGCTAAGAAAATTGAGCCAGTCAGAAAAGGACAGATACCGTATGATTCTACTTATAGGCAGTACCCACAGTCATCCAATTCGTAGAGACAGAAAGAAGCACAGTGGTTACCAGGAGCTGGAGGGGAGGAAACGGGGAGTCATTGTTTAATGGGTGCAGAGTTTCAGTTTTGCCAGATGAAAAGAGTTCCGAGCCGGGCTCGGTGGCTCAGCCTGTAATACCGCGCCTTTGGGAGGCTGAGGTGAGTGGATTGCCTGAGCCCGTGGGTTCGAGAACCGCCTGGGCAGCGACACCTCATCTCTACAATAAATCAAAAAATCAGCCGGGCATGGTAGCGTATGCCTGTAATTCCGGCTACTCGGAAGGCTGAGGCAGAAGAATCACCGGAGCCCAGCAGGTCAAGGCTGCGGTGGCCGGGAGAGGCCACTGCACTCCAGTCTGGGTGACCGAGTGAGACTCCAACTCAAAAAAAAAAAAAAAGAGTTCCGGAGATGGAGGGTAGTGATGGTTGCACGGCAGTGTGAATATACTTAATGCCACTGAACTGTACACTTTAAAATGATTAAGATGAGCCAGGCATGGTGGCTCATGCCTGTAGTCTCAGTACTTTGGGAAGCCAAGGTGGAGGATTGCTTGAGCCCAGACGTTCAAGACCAACCTGGGCAACAGAGTGAGATCTCATCTCTACAATAATTTTTTTCTACCATAAATTTTAAAAAATTAACTGGGTGTGGTGGCATGCACCTGTAGTCCCAGCTATTCAGGGGGCTGAGGCAGAAAAATGTCCTGAGGCCAGGAGGTTGAGGCTGCGATGAGCCGTGTTTACCCACTATATTCCAACCTGGGTGACAGAGTGAGATCCTGACTCAAAAAATAATAAAATAAAATAAAACAAAATGGTAAATATTAGGTTGTATGCATTTTATCACAATTAATTTTTTTTTTTTTTGAGTCGAAGTCTACTCTGTCTCCCAGGCTGGAGTACAGTGGCACACTCATGACCACCGCAGCCTCGACCTGCTAGGCTCAGGCAATCCTTCCGCCTCAGCCTTCCAAGTAGCTGGGACCACAGGAATGCACCATCATGCCCAGCTAATTTTTGAAAAATATATATTGCAGAGACAAGGTCTCGTCATGTTGCTCAGGCTGGTCTCGAACTCCTGAGCTCAGGCAATCCTCTATCCTCTGCCTCCCAAAGTGTTAGAATTATAGGTGTGAGTCACTGGGCCCAGCTCAACTGAATTTTCTAAAAAATCGTCTCCACAGCCTGTGACCTCCTGCCTCTGCTCCCCTTCCAGAACAGATCAGGCCTCGTTATTCGCTCTTGCTGTCACCTAACACTTCCAGGAAAATGCCACACTGAGAGGTTTGGTGTGTGTGTGTGTGTGTGTGTGTGTGCTTTGTTTGTTTGTTTGTTTTTTGAGTTGGAGTCTCACTCTGTCGCCCAGACTGGAGTGCAGTGGCCGCTCCCGGCCACCGCTGCCTCCACCTGCTGGGCTCCGGCGATCCTTCCGCCTCAGCCTTCTGAGTAGCCGGAATTACAGGCATGCGCTACCACGCCTGGCTGATTTTTTGATTTGTTGTAGAGATGAGGTCTCGCTGCCCAGGCGGGTCTCGAACCCGCGGGCTCAGGCAATCCACTCACCTCAGCCTCCCAAAGCCTCCTTACAGGCTGAGCCACCGAGCCGGGCTATGTGTTTGTTTTAATTTATGCATTTATTTTGCTAATAGACAGTGAGTTCCTGTAGGGTAGGAAACCACTCAGTTCTTTGTCCTCTGCCCATAAACAAGTAGCGTGAGCTCTCCATAAAGGGTTGACCTTGGAATGATGAAGGGAGGAAGGGAGAGTGGAGGTGGAGGTGGGTGGAGGTACGGGTGGGAGATGGGGGGTGTCCCCAGAGCACTGAAGAGCCCCTGCATAAACTGCACTTTTTGCCATGCAACAGGTGTCTGTCCCCAGTGGCTCTGACCACAGATATAGTGCGGTGGAGTGAATGGTTCAGCATGGCTCTCCAAATCTGGACCCAATAAAAGTCTCTACAGAAAAAGCCAAAAAATTATTCAGGCATGATGGCCCATGCCTATAGTCCCAGCTACTCAGAAGGCTGAGATGGAAGAATTGCCTGAGCCCAGGAGGTCGAGGCTGTGGTGAGCCATGGTCATGCCAGTGCACTCTAGCCTGGGCGACAGGGTGAGACTACAACTTAAAAAAAAAGAAAAAAAGTCAGACTTGGTGGCTCACGCCTGTAATCCCAACACATTGAGAGGCAGAGGCGAGAGAATTGCCTCAGTTCGAGTGTTCAAGACCAGCCTGGGCAACTTGGCGAGACTATGTCTCTTCGGTTAATCAAAACATTAGCCAGGTGTGGTGGTGTGTGCCTGTAGTTCCAGCTGCTTGTAAAGCTGAGGTGGAAGGATCGTCTGAGCCCAGTATGTTGCCTGTGGTGGTCACGAGCGTGCCACTGCACTCCAGTCTGGGCGACAGAGTGAAACTCCGACAAACACACACAAAAAAAGGTACAAAGAATACAAAACACAACCGGACACAGTGGCTTACACCTGTAATCACAGCACTTTGGGAGGCGGAGGAGAGAAGATTGCCTGAGCCCAGGGGTTCGAGACCAGCCTGGGCAACTTGGTGAGACCTCATCTCTACAATAAACCAAAAATAAAATAAAATAAAGAATACTAAACGCACTTGTTCTTGCTCACTCAAGTTTAACTAATGTTAATATTTTGCCACATTTGCTTCATATTTCTCTTTTCCTGGAAGAAAGAAAAAAACCTCTGATAAATCTACAGCCCTCCCATTCCTCCCCTATCTAGGTTAGCTATGTCTTGACCATAGACATATACTTTTACTACAAAACTATAATCAATATGTATAATACTATATTAATATGTATATTACAAAATGCTACATATAACACATATTAACAATATACATCTAAATAGCATTATACATAAACACATAAATAGTAAACGTCTTTGAAATTTGGTTTTTTTTTTTTGAGTTGAAGTCTCACTCTGTCACCCGGGCTGGAGTGCAGTGGCATGCTCACGGTCATCACAGCCTCGACCCACTGGGCTCAGGAGATCTTTCCACCTCAATCTTCCAAGTAACTGGAACCACGCCTGGCTAATTTTTTTTTATTTATTGTAGAGACAAGGTCTCTCCAAGTTGCTGTCCAGGCTGGCCCCAAATCTGTGGGCTCAGGCAATCTTCTCGCCTTGGCCTCCCAAAATGCTGGGATTAAAGGTGTGAGCCACCGTGCCCGGCCAAACATTAATATTTCTTCAGCAAAATATATGAGTAATCACATTAAAGATAATAAATTAAGACATGTAGCTTTGAATGGGTTCAGATCAGTGTCATAAAGTGAGCTTAAACCAAACTTAGGGGGAAAAAATATTTTAGTCTTCAGAGTTTTTTGGATTTTGGACTTGTAGATAAAGGATTGCGGGCTTGTACCAATTTACATTCCCACCATAAACATATGTGTTCTCATTCCCTCATGCCTTTATCAGCATGGTATTCTTAGGCTTTATAATATTTTGCCAATGTGATGGGTGTGAAATAAGGTCTCACCATCGTGATTTCAATTCCCATAATTACTAGTGAGGTTGAGAGTTTTCATTTGTTTATTCAGGTTTCCTCTTCTGTGAATTTCCTGTTTTTCTTGTATTGTTCTTCTTTGGTTGATTTATAGGAATTCTTTGTGTATTCTGGATACCAACAAGTTGCAATGAATTGCCAATATCTTGCCTTTTCATCTATATCTATCTTTTGTCATAAAGAAGTTTAGCATTTTAACGTAGTCAAATGTATCAATACCTTCCTTGATGATGTGGACCCTTTGTGTCCTACTTGCCTCTTCAAGTTCATGAAAATATTAGCTTGTGATTTTTTTTTTAAGTTTTAGTGTTTGGCCTTTTATACTTAGTTGTTAAAAATATATCTGTAATCTATCTTTGTGTACAGTGTGAGGAAGAAATATACTTTTGTATTTTGTGTCTGTTACCCAGTTGTTCTGGTATCATGTACCATTTGATCTCTCCTTTTCCCACTGATTTGTAGTAAAACCACCTCTGTCACAGTCCGAGTTCCCATCTACATGGGGCCCATCTCTGAGTCCTCTGTCTCCTTGTCCACCTTTACTACTAATAAATATGTGTGTGTTCTGTCCCACCTTTACTACTAATAAATGTGTGTGTGTGTGTGTGTGTGTGTATTTATTTATTTATTTTATTATTATTTTGTTAATCAGAGTCTCACTCTGTTGCCCAGGCTGGAGTGTACAGTGACATGCTCACGGCCACCGCAGCCTCGGCCTACTGGGCTCAGGTGATCCTTCCACCTCAGCCTTCCAAGTAGCTGGAACTATAGGCATGCACTGCCATACCTAGCTTATTTTTTGGTTTATTGTAGAGACGAAGTCTCGTCATGTTGCTCAGGCTGGTCTCCAAACCCTAGGCTCAGGCAATCCTCTCATCTTTGCCTTCCAAAGTGATGAGATTACAGGCTTGAGCCACCAGGTCCAGCTAATAATAGATCTTTACACCTGGTAGGTGTGGTGTTATGAGATAGATAGATCTTTTTTTTTGAGTTGGAGTCTCACTCTGTCACCCAGCTGATAGATCTTTTTTTTTCTGGATCTCATTCTGTTACCCAGGCTGGAGTGCAGTGGCAAAATCATGGCTCACCACAGCCTCCAACTCCTGGGCTCATGCAATCCTCTCACCTCAGCATCCCAAATAGCTGGAACTACAGGCATGCACCACCACACCCAGCCGATTTTTTGTGGAAACGAGGTCTTGATTTGTTGCCTAGGCTGGTCTTGAATTCCTGAGTTCAAGCAATCCTCCCACCTCAGCCTCCCAAAGTGCTGGATTACAGGCATGAGCCACCATGCTTGGCCCGTATATTTACATATCAGTTTTCACCCTGGTTCCTGGCTTCTGGCCTCCGTAGCCCTGTTATGGCCTTTTGTTCCAAAGTTGGGTGTGTTAGGTCTTAGAAACAGAATTTCTCTGATCTTCTCCTGCCTTACTTTCACCCACCCAAAGGCAGGACTCTGACCTTCCCCTGCCTTCTGATTGTAGGTCTTAAGACCCTCCCCAGAGAGGGTCCAGCCCTACATCTTGGGGGGAGGAATGCTGATGCTGCCATAGGAACACAAGAGAACTGAGTTCAGGGAGCTTCCAGATAGCTGAACACGTGGAGGGTCCTGGAGGGTAGGGTGTCCAGGGAGGGCATGAAACTCCGTGCCCCTTCCCCCAGACCTCACCCTACACATCTCTTCATCTGTATCCTTTGCGGTATCCTTTATAATAAACCGGTAAATGTTGAGTGCTTCCCTGAGTTCTGTGAGCCGTTCCAGCAAATTAATCGAACCCAAAGAGGGGAGTCACGGGAACCCCAACTTGAAGTTGGTGGGTCAGAAGTTCTGAAAGCCCAGACTTGCGACTGGTGTGTGAAGTGGAGGCAGTCTTGGGCCCTCATCCTGTGGGATCTGACACTGTCTTCAGGTAGATGGTGTTGGAATGGAATTAGAGGATGCCCAGCTGGTTTCCACTGCCTGGTGTACGGGAAAAAGACGCCACATTTGGTCACAGAGATCTCCTTCTGTGTTGATTGTTGCAGTGAGAGCAGATGGAAAATACAGTTTGAGACAGTTTTCCCTAAAGCCCTAGGACAAGCCTCCTTCCACCTTATTTCCTTATTCTTCCGCCTTATTCTTCATTCTCACTATTCTTGGCCCTTTACTTTTTGAATATAAATTAAAGGAAAACTTGCCCATTTCCATTGAAAAACTGGTTGCATTTTGTGGAGTATTGTCTTGGGTCCCAATTTCCCTGTTAATAAGAAGAGAGGAAAATACCTTTTTTTTTTTTCCTAAAAAAAAGAGAAGGCAGTCACACCTCAGTTATTTTGAGTTTACATGTCAGCAGTGTCCCCAGTCTAGAAAACAAGAGAAAATAAGAATAGGTGGCCAGCTGTGGTAGCTCCAGCCTGTAATCCCCGTGCTTTGGGAGGCTGAGGTGGGAGTATCACTTGAGGCCAGGCGTTCTAGACAAGCTTGGGCAACGTAATGAGACCTCATCTCTACAAATAAAATAAAATAAAAAATAGTGCCAAAATGACCTCTGAAAAGCTACAGAACCCCAGAGCCCATGTGCTAAGTCACACTCACTTTTGTCACAAAGGTCTTCTGAGGCCTCCCTCAGAACCTGTTTACTTTTATTTTAGTCACTATTCTAAGAAACTCTGGTTTCCTCACCTGTAGCAGATTAAAAGTAACTACAACTTAGAAGAGGAGATGCAGAGAGGAAAGCATGTTGATCACTAACGTCTGACAAAGATAGCAAAGTCCAAATACTTCTCAAAACCACTACAGGAATATGAGAGGGCATCAGAGTGGGGCCACGCACTAGAACTTTGGAGTCCCCACTGTGCCTACAATAGATGGAAGGCAGCTCTGCTCCATGCGGTCATTCAGGAACCACCTTCACCTTGCAGCTTCCTGGGCTGCTCTGGCTGCGGCCATTCCAGTCAGAGGTGAGAGAGAAATGGAAGGCATTCAGGTCCAGCGTTTCTTCATAGGCAAGTGAGATGGCAAGACACACCCACCTCCTGCAGTCCCATTCCGTGGGTGAGAGTTTGGCCCTATGGCCCTGCCCAGCTACACAGGGATCCGGAGATGTAGTCCTTTGCCGGGCAACCAGGTCATCCTGGGCCTCGGAGGACTTTGGCCTTCTCTCTGAGTGAGATGAAGAGCTGTCGGAGGGGTCTGAGCCCAGCGGTGACTTGATCAGATTTGTAAGCAATCCCTTCAGCTGCTGTGTTGCAAAGGTTGAGGGGATGGAGGTCTGGACAGGGGCAAAAGCAGGGACCTCAGTTTGGATGACTGGCTCTGGAAAGCTTTCCTGGCCCCCTGCTCCTCTCATGTGGAGCTGGCCTCTTCCCGCATTGTTCCCCAGGTTTCCACAATATTTCTCACACTTGAAACAACTATCATTGTTTGCTTGTCTGTCTTTCTCCAGGTCGAAGTATCCACAATGGCTGGCCCAGAACAGTGCTTGGCAACATATGTTTCAAGCCCTCTCGGTGGAATCTGGTATGCTGGTCAGGGATCTTTAATGGTAAGTAACAGAAACCAACTCTGGTTGTCTTAAAGAAAAATGGAAATTTGAGAGATGCCCAGAACCCACAGGAAGGCTGGAGAACAGATCTGGACGAAGGACAGGAAGCAGCAGAGAAGTTCTTGGCAGTCAGGTTGTGCTGCTCTGGTGGGTAAGCCAACTGCCCCTCCGGGCCTTGTTTTAAAGTCCTGGGAAGGGGTCTGACAGGAAGGATTGAGGTCAGGGGTCCAGGCTTTGGTCTCACCGGGACAGTGAGAGGAAGAACTGGGGCAGGGAAAACCTTCAGAGACCCATTCTGGCTTCCATGGTGGGAGGGCAAGGTTACCGGATGTATCGACTCACCACGACTGTGCTTGCGGGATGCAGGTAATGGGAACGGAAGCCAGGGAGCTGTGAGGGAGGGCGGTGCTGAGTGGCACAGTGCCAGAGAGCGTTCACTAGACCTTCCCAGGGTGCGTGCTGGGAACCGTCCGGGAGATGCCTCTTCCTGGTCTTTGCCTCCCCAGTGCTTAGCACAGTACCTAGTACCCAGGAAGTGCTCACCGGGGGTTTAGCTGTTGAGATGGATGGAGTGATAAGCCTGGAGGCCCAAAGGCCGGTCGCATTTCTTGACACATTGATTTTATGAATTGAAAGGAAATGAGTTGGTCTCAATGAAGCAATGATTGCCAAAAAGTAAAAAAAGTCTCAGAGGATAAATTGCCGCACTGCTCCCAGAGGCCCTATTCATCCAGCTCTGAGCAGGATTAACACTTACTTAAAGAAATTGGCCCCGTGCAACCCCGACTGACTGTGTTGGACACAGTAGAGGAACTGGGCAGCAGGAGGTGGGCCGGCCTCCAAGCCTCTTCAGGAAGCCACGCATCTGGCCCTGAGGTGGAGTCCAGGAGTGGGGGCCAGCAGTCTTTGGGGAAGAACCAAGCCAGAAGTGTTGATTGCATGTGCCAAGAAGTCAGTATCTTCCAAGGCAATCCACCGGGCAGGACACCAACGAGTGTTCCAATTCTGAGGCATGGGGGGTTGACCTTAGAACCCGCTGGGAGGTCACATAGCCCAGAGGTTTCCAAATGTGCTTCTGGGGCCCCGGATTTTATCGAAGTGTCCCAGGGGCATCTGGAGGTGAGGAAGAGGAGGCAGTACCCTGAGCTCCTCATCCCAGTCGCCCTCAAGCCAAGCAGCGACACACTGGGTTTTTCGAGGAAGATTTTTTTTTTTTAAATAGAGATGAGTATCAGCTGAGCACGGTGGCTCACATCTGCAATCCAAGCACTTTGGGAGGCAGAGGTGAGAGGATTCTTTGAGCCCACAGGTTTGAGACCAGCGTGAACAACTGGGTGAGACCTTGTCTCTACAATATTTCAAAAAAGAAATTGGCCCAGTGCGATGGCTCACGCCTAAAATCCCAGCATTTTGGGAGGCTGAGGTGAGAGGATTGCCTGAGCCCGTGGGTTCAAGACTAGCCTGGGAAACTTGACAAGACCTGATCTCTATAGTAAATCAAAAAATTAGCTGGGCATGGTGGTGCATGCCTTTGGAAGACTGAGGCAGAAGGATCACCTGAGCTTAGCAGGTCAAGACTGTGGTGGCCGTGAGCGTGCCACTGCACTCCAGCCTGGGCAACAGAGTGAGACTCCAACTCAA
>NW_007258074.1:547286-548404 GCF_000164805.1 Carlito syrichta | reverse complement strand
CAAAAAAAAAAAAAAAAAATAGAGATAAGGGTCTTGCTATGTTGCCTAGGCTGGTCTAAAACTCCCCTGCTCAGGCAGTCTTCCTGTCTCAGTCTCCCAAAGAGCTGGAATTACAGGTATGAGCCACCATGCCCAGCCTGGATGATTCCTTTAAATAAAGAGTTCTGTGAACCAAAAACAAAAACAGTTTGGAATTGAGTTCACCAACCTGACGCACATCCATTTTACAAAGTGTTTTCAGGAACGTATGGGAAGGACACTTCCTAGTTAGGTGACCTTATTAAATCTTAGCTTTTCCATCTATAAAATGGGAATAACATCAAAGGATTGTAGTGAGATGGGATGGGATCATGTATGTGGCAGGTTATTACTTCGAGACACTCATCAATGTTCATTTTTCTCCCTGTATGTTCCCATTTCCTTTCCCACATTCAAGTAGTTTTGAGGACTGTGGCAGCATGCAGAAAGGCAAACAGCAGTACCTAAAAGTCTTCTTTAAAAGCTCACACCCTTAGAGAACAGAGTCAGCGTCCAGAATTGAGAAAGGGGACAAAGAAGATTCATGCAGATGTTCCGGGCACCTTGGCCAGAAGCAGTGGGGGAGACAAGACCCCCACTCTTCCAAACCAGCGGGGTCTCCCGTCCTGGAGAGGAGTGGCAGATGGCAAAGGAGCTGTGGGCCCCGGAGCAGCTCTGAGGGAGGCAGTGGGTGCCTCTAGGCCTCAGAGAAGCCTTGGCCCTGAAGGGGCCCTGTGGATGGGCAGGGACAGTCTGAGAAGCGACTGACTTGGGGTTGGTACCTGAGGACCCCTACGCCATCCGCCATCCTCCTGCCAGGTGATTTTACACCAAGATCTCAGGACTGGGACATGAATCCTGGAGGAAGTCACTGTGTGTGTGTGTGTGTGTGTGTGTGTGTGTATATATCCTTTCCCCTCCTCCATCTGATGGAAAAAGAGCTCAGAGTCAGAAATGAGGCACAGCTAAAGAAAACAAAAAAGCTGGCCCGCTGGCCCGCTGGGGCGTCTGGCAGAGGGAAGGCCTCCAGGCAGGTCTAAGGCCTGGCGCCACCACAGAAGCCATGCGCGCCTCACTGGGTCCCCTCCCGCTCCCCTCTG
>NW_007258074.1:537788-547266 GCF_000164805.1 Carlito syrichta | reverse complement strand
GTGGGAGGAGGGGCAGGCTGGTCTGGAGAGTCCAGCGTGCCCCGGGCCCCCAGTCCAGCCCCCCTACAGGGAGAGGTGGCCTGATCCCACTCTTGGCAGGCAGGAGGGGCCTAAGAAGGAAACAGTACTCCCACAAGGAAGTGCTGGAAATGTTTTCCAGACACATTCTTCTTCTCTAGGGTGATTTTCAAGGATCCTGGGGCCTGAGGTTCTAGGTGACCCACTGGCTCTGGGGAGACATGCAGACGCTTCCTCCCTGCAGTGTGTGTGTGAGCTTGAATGTATATGCATATGTTTGTATTGTGTATGTGTGAACGCATGTGTGCATACACTGTGTATGTGTGAGCTTGCATGTGTGTATGTGCTGTGGATGTATGTGTGAGCTTGTGTATGTGTCATTTTCTTTTATACCACCATGAAATTTTCTTATTAAAAAACTCACGCCAGGCTCAGTGGCTCAGCCTGTAATCCCGAGCCTTTGGGAGGCTGAGGTGAGTAGGTTGCCTGAGCCCACGGGTTCGAGACCCGCCTGGGCAGCGAGACCTCATCTCCACAATAAATCAAAAAATCAGCCGGGCATGGTAGCGCATGCCTGTAATTCCGGCTACTTGGAAGGCTGAGGCGGAAGGATCACCGGAGCCCAGCAGGTCGAGGCTGCGGTGGCCGGGAGCGGCCACTGCACTCCAGTCTGGGCGACTGAGTGAGACTCCTACTCAAAAAAAAAAAAAAAAAAAAAGAAACCTCACAAAAGTCTCATTGTGTGTATCTGCATGGTTTTTGCTTTGTTTTATTTTGTTTTGGGTCAGAGCCTCGCTCTGTCACCCAGGCTGGAGTGTAGTGGCACACTTATGACCACTGTAAGTTGGACCTGCTGGGCTCAGGCCATCCTTCTGGCTCAGCCTTCCAAGTAACTGGAACCACAGGATGTGCCACCACACCCAGTTGATTTTTTGATTGATTGTAGAGACGAGGTCTCGCCATGTTACTCAGCCCTGGGCCGGCAATCCTCTCTCCTCTGCCTCCCAAAGTGCTGGGATCACAGGCTTGAGCCACTGCGCCCGGCAAGTATGTGTGTATACAAATATGTAGGTGAATAAGCCTGTGTGTATATGTGCGAGTATATGTATATATTGTATATGTCTGAATGTGTGTGTGTATATACTATGTATATATGTGTGAGCATGTGTTATGTATATGTGAGTACGTGTGTATGAATCTGTACATGTGAGTATGTGTGTGTATTTATGTGTGTGTGTCCATCCCAGGACAGAGACTCCTCAGTCTTTAGAGCCTGAAGGGCATTTAGCAATCCCCTAAATCCAATCACACCTTTTTAGGGATGTTGAAACAAGGCTGGGAGACATGACCTGCCTGTGCATCTGAAATGGCGTCACCTGCATCCCTGCCTCGGCCCTCTCACACACAGAGGTGGCCCTCTCCGGACAGCACAGCCACTTGTGAAGATAGGGCAGCTCGCATGCTCAGCACCGGCCCCTACTCGGTCCAGGCCCTGTGCTTTGTACTTGACATAGATTATGTCAATTCACTCCTCAGAGTCATCTCTAAAAATAGGCATTTGTCTTTTTTATCTTTTTATGTGTGTATTTTTTTGAGTCAGAGTCTCGCTCCGTCGCCCAGGCTGGAGTGCAGTGGCACGCTCACAGCCACCCCAGCGTCGACCTGCTGGACTTCAGTGATCCTTCCACCTCATCCTTCCAAGTAGCCAGAACTACAGGCGTGCGCTTCCATGCCCAGCTAATATTTTTATTTATTGTAGAGACGAGGTCTCACCATATTGCCCAGGTTGGTCTCAAACCTGTGGGCTCAGGTAATCCACTCACCTCGGCCTCCCAAAGTGCTGGGATTACAGGCTGAGCCACTGAGCCCAGTACCTTTTTAAGTTTTTTTTAAAGTTGAGGTCTTACTCTATTGCCCAGGTTGGAGTGCGGTGGCACAATCACAGCTCACCACAGACTTGACCTCTTGGTCTCAGGCAATCCTTCTCCCTCAGTGTCTTGAATAGCTAGAACTACAGGCTCACACCGCCACACTTGGCTACTTTTTAATTTTTTGTAGAGATGAGGTTTTGCTATGTTGCCTATGGTACTCTCAAACTGCTGGGCTCAAGTGATCTCCTGACTCAGCCTCCCAAAGTGCTGGGATTACAGGTGTGAGCCACCATGCCTGGCCAAAATAGGCATTTGAATCCACATCTCAGAGGTGGAAACAGAGCTTGGCCTGCTTTATTTCCCACGGCCCACACTCTTTCTACATACCTACCCCTGCCTGACATTTTTGAGCACCTGCTACGTAGCAGGCACTGTCCTGAGCACTGTGCACATGTCAGGTGCTTCCATCCTCATGGCGGGTCCTATGACTATCCCCATGTTATGAACAAGGTCCCCAAGGTACCAAGTATAGTAATTGCTCAAGGTAAAAAACAAAAAAACAGCAGGAATAAGTCAGAGCCCTAAATTAACAAGACAAAAGGAGAATGAGACAGGAAGAGGGGACAACCGTGGAAGTCTGCAGCACCCACAGGCAACTGGGGTTTGCCCCTACTGGGATGGCTGACAGCCTAAAGCACACTTCGGGGGTACTTAGTGGAGTATCTTGATGATGAGGGTTGAACCTGGAGCACTGATGACTCCTCCGCCCTTCTGAGCTGCACTGTGTGGACAAGTGCTCCCTACCCAGGGAGTGTCTCAAGATCAAGATGCAGGAAGCTGTCTTCCCAAGGGGTTGCCCAGGGGATACAAGCAAGGTGGCATCTGCCACCAGCTGTTAGGCCTGCCCTGTGGTCCTCAACACATGTTTACTTCCTTCCCTTCTCCCTACAGGTACAGTTTTTTGGGACCCAGATAGCCCTGGAAATCAATAAAGTTGGTTTCGTTAAGTGCATGGCAAAATGTCATTTGCTTTTGTACCACCATGAAATTTTCTTATTAGAAAAACTCACAGGCCAGGCTCGGTGGCTCAGCCTGTAATCCCAGCACTTTGGGAGGCCGAGGTGAGTGGATTGCCTGAGCCCATGGGTTCAAGACCCACCCGGGCAACTTGCCGAGACCTCATCTCTACAATAAATCAAAAATTAGCCGGGTGTGGTAGCACATACCTGTAGTTCTAGCTACTTGGGAGGCTGAGGCGGAAGGATTGCTGGAGCCCAGCAGGTCAAGTCTTCGGTGGCTGGGAGCATGCCACTACCCTCCAGCCTGGGAGATGGAGTGAGACTCCAACTCAAAACAAAACAAAACAAAAAAAAACCTCACAAATGAGAAAAATCTGCTTTGTCAGGTTGTTATCCCAATTATTGCTTTATAAAAATTACAGCCTATGCCTGAGCCTATGGGTTCAAGACGCGCCTGGGCAACTTGGTGCGACCTCATCTCTACAATAAATCAAAATGAGCCAGGCGTGGTAGCGCGCGCCTGTAGTTCCAGCTACTTGGAAGGCTGAGGCGGAAGGATCGCCGGAGCCCAGCAGGTGGAGGCTGCGGTGGCTGGGAGTGGCTACTGCACTCCATCTGGGTGACAGAGTGAGACTCCAACTCAAAAAAAAAAAAAAATTACGGCCTGAGCCCATGGGTTTGCAAGCAGCCTGGGTAACATGGTGAGACCTCGTGTCTACAATAAATCAAAAAATTAACTGGGTCCTTGGAAGACTGAGGTGGAAGGATCGCTGGAAACCAGCAGGTTGGAGCTGCAGTGGTCGTGTGCATGCCACTGCACTCCAGCCTGGGCAACAGAGTGAAACTCCAACTTAAAAATAAATAAATAAATAAATAAAGATCTTGGCCAGGTGCTGTAGCTCATGCCTATAATCCCCTCAGTTTAGGAGGTCAAGGTGAGAGGATCACCTGAGCCCACAGGTTCAAGATGAGCCTGGGCAACTTGGCGAGACCTCATCTCTACAATAAATAAAAAAATTAGCCGGGCATGGTGGCGTGTGCCTGTAGTTCCAGCTACTTGGAAGGTTGAGGTGGAAGGATCGCCTGAGCCCAGCAGGTCAAGGCTGTGGTGGCCGTGAGCATGCACTTCAGCCTAGGTGACAGACTGAGACTCCAACTAAAACTAAAAATAAATTTTAAAAAATTGCAATCTCTACAAATGCTCATAGTAGCACTATTCACAGCAGGCAAACACAGTGAAAGTGGGCTGAATGTCCATCAGTGAATGAAAGGATTAATAAGTTGTGGTGTATTCATGCAATGGAGGGTTATTCAGTCATAATCCTGCTATAACATGGATGAACCTTGAAAACATGTTAAGTGAACAAAACCAGACACATAGGGTCATACATTGTATGCGTTCATTTATATGAAATATCCAGAAAAGGCAAATTCACAGAGACAGAAAGCAAATTCATAGTTGCCAGACTGTAGGGAGAGAGGACTGGGGAGTGATTACATTATGGATATGGGGTCTCCTCCTCAAGAGTGACAAAAATGTTCTGGAACTAGATAGAGGTGATGTTGCACAATATTATGAATGTATTAAATGCCATCTAATTATTTATTTATTTTTATTTTATTTTTTAAGATAGTGTCTCACTCTGTTGCCTAGGTTGGAGTGCAGTGGTGTGATCGCAGCTCACTGCAGCCTCGAATTTCTGAGCTCAAGCAATCCTTCTACTTCAGTCTCCCAAGACACTAGGACTACATGCCTGGCTAATTTTATTTTTGTAGAGATGGGATCTTGCTATGTTGTCCAGTCTGTCTCGAGCTCCTGGTCTCAAACAGTCCTCCCGCCTCGGCATCCCAAAGCCCTGGGATTACGGCATAAGCCACTGCACCCAACCTGAATTGTTCACTTTAAATGGTTAATTTTATGTTGTGTGAATTTCACCTCAATAAAAAAAAAAATCATAGTCACTTTGCCCATAAAGTGTGCAGAGAAGAACAGAGAAGGTGAGTCTCAGGTGAGCTTTCATCTTCATCCTCAGGTGAGCCACGCGGGAGATGGGTGAGCCACCTCCCCAGCCTAGATAGTCCTGCCAGAGAGATTCCACCAGTGTGGGCAACTCCACATCTCTTGAGTAGATCTGCCTTCTGGGAGAGAATCTTTTTTGTTTGTTTGTTTGTTTTGAGTTGGAGTCTCACTCTGTCGCCCAGACTGGAGTGCAGTGGCCGCTCCCGGCCACCGCAGCCTCGACCTGCTGGGCTCCGGTGATCCTTCCGCCTCAGCCTTCCAAGTAGCTGGAACTACAGGCATGCGCTACCTCGCCCGGCTGATTTTTTGATTTATTGTAGAGATGAGGTCTCACCTGCCCAGGCGGGTCTCAAACCCGTGGGCTCAGGCAATTCACTCACCTCAGCCTCCCAAGAATCTATTTCTAAGAAAGAGCTGCGATGTAGAAACAGAGCCCCAAGCCCCACAAAGACAGGGAAGCCGCTATTTAGACCCATCCCCTCCTTTTACAAAAGGGGAACACCGCCAGAGCCCAGCAATGTTGCAGAGCAGCAAAGACGAACCCTAGTGCGGTTCTGACCTGCATGTGCTCAGGAGGAGATGAAGCTGGGGCACACAGGTCAGCAGGAGAGGTTCCTGGGTCCCTACCTTGGGCCTTTAGGAGAAGTCCAATAGGGGGAAGACCTGCCTTTAGCTTCCTTGGATACATTTGGGCATCACAGGTCTGAGTGTCACTCCAGGCCTTGGGTGATTGTAACTCATCGTCCCATCAGCATTTAGGCAGACTCGCCCTGACCCCTTTAGTACTTAGTGTTTCTTCCTAACTGTCTGCTTGAGTGTCAGATAGACAGTCTCCAAGCTCCAGCATCCAGTAATGCACAGCAGCTTCTCATGTCTTTCCATTAATAGTTACTGCATGATAAGAAGATTGGTTTCAACCGGGTGTGGTGGCTCATGCCTGTAACTCCAGCACTTAGGGAGGATGAGGTGAGAGGATTGCCGGAGCCCAGGGGTTCAAGACCAGCCTGAGCAACATGGCAAGACCTTGTCTCTACAATAAATTAAAAAATTACCCTGGTGTGGTGGCGCATGCCTGTAGCCCTAGATACTCAGAAGGCTGAGGTGGAAGGATCGCTTGAGTCCAGCAGGTCGAGGCTGCGGTAGCCATGATTGTGCAAAGGCACTCCACCATGGGCGACAGAGTGAGACTCCAACTCACAAAAACAAAAAACAACAAAGGTTGGTTTCATGCTCCTTGTGAATGCTTTCAAGGATTACCTTTGATTTTCAAATTAAAAGCTTTCATTTTAACACTTCCAAGCCCAGATGAGTCTTGTAAGCCTCAGCATCTGCAGGGAAGTTACTTGTTCTCCTGGAGGTGACTCTTAGGACATTGGTTTTCTTTTCTTTTCTTTTCTTTTTTGAGTAGGAGTCTTACTCTGTCATCTGGGCTGGAGGGCAGTGGCACACTTCCAGACACCGCAGCCTGGACCTGCTGGGCTCAGGATATCCTTCCGCTCAGCTTTCTAAATAGCTGGAACTACAGGCACGCATCACCTTGCCTGGCTAATTTTTTTTTTTTTTTTGAGTTGGATTCTCACTCTGTCACCCAGACTGGAGTGCAGTGGCCGCTCCCAATTACCACAGCCTCGACCTGCTGGGCTCCGGCGATCCTTCTGCCTCAGCCTTCTAAGCAGCTGGAACTACAGGCACGCACTACCACACCCGGCTAGTTTTTTATTTTTATTGTAGAGATGAGGTCTCGCCAAGTTGCCCGGGCGGGTCTCGAACCCGCGTGCTCAGGCAATCCACTCACCTCGGCCTCCCAAAGCGCTGGGATTACAGGCTGAGCCACCGAGCCCAGCCCAATGTTTTTTTTTTGTTTTTAATTGTAGAGATGAGGTCTTGCCAAGTTGCCCAGGCTGGTCTTGAACCTGTGAGCTCTGGCAATCCTCTCACCTTGGCCTACCAAAATGTTGGGATGATAGGTGTGAGCTACCGCGTTCAGTCTGGCTGTCTTTTAATGACTAACAAGCCATGAGTGATATCTTTGACACAATTTAAATAAGTGGATGACGTCAGCTTTTATCTGATGATGAGTGGACTGACATCAGTGCCCCAAGAACTACATCTTCCAGTGTCTGTGCCTGTGTGGTCCCCTCTCATGCTGACTCTGGAGTTGGCAGGGTGCTTCACTTTGCCAAGGGGGTAGTTAGCAAAGGTTATATAAGGGCCCGCTAGGTGGATGCCTGCACATGGGGCTTCAGCTCTCGTAAGGCAGTGCATGCTCTGAGGAGTCCAGGCCTCCCCCTGTGAGATGAGCCAGAGAGAGGTTCTCAGAGGAGAGCAGAGGTGCCTGGCTCCATTCCCAGGCAAACACGACAGGTCTTTGGATGTCCCCATCGTTGGTGCCAGCAAACCCAGACACATGAACCAACCCCAGCCAAGGACCAACTGGTCAACCAGAGACTGAGACACAACAAATCATCGTTTGCTTTAAGTCCGTAAGTTTTGGGACGGTGTGCTGCACAGCAGTAGATAACTGACATATGAGGCTCGTGTTTTCAACAGAAAAGTAAACAACGCTGGAGTTGAGTTGCTGAAAATTCTTAGCATTCTGACTCCTTTTTATCTTGGTGTTATGGCTACTTCTTGAATTTAGTTCTGACTGTAAAAGGAAAATTGGAAAAATACCCAAATAAAGGATAAAGAAGAAATTGATATTACTTGCAAGCCCACACTCAGAAATAACTATATTTTACATTTTGATGACTTTCAGATTCTCTATGTGAGATACACATACTTTTCTTTTTTTGCAAAATGGTACTTAACACTGATATGAGCCTTAGTTGTCATCTGGAAATGGCTTCAAGAACATGATCCTAAACAGTAATGTCATAGTCCTTCTCATAGACACAGTATCTTTTTATTTATTTAATTTAATTTATTTATTTATTTTTGAGTTGGAGTCTCACTCTGTCACCCAGACTGGAGTGCAGTGGCTGCTCCCGGTCACTGCAGCCTCGACCTACTGGGCTCCGGTGATCCTTCCGCCTCAGCCTTCCGAGTAGCTGGAACTACAGGCGCACACTACCACTCCCGGCTAATTTTTGATTTATTGTAGAGATGAGGTCTCACTAAGTTGCCCATGCAGGTCTCGAACCCGCGGGCTCAGACAATCCACTCACCTCAGCCTCCCAAAGGCGCAGGATTACAGGTTGAGCCACCGAGCCCAGCTTAGTATCTTATATTTAACGAATCCTCTAGTGTTGAACATTTAAGTTGGCTTTTTTGAAATAGTCCATTCCACTGCAATCAGTATCTTTTTTTTTTTTTTTTTTTTGAGTTGGGAGTCTTATTCTGTCACCCAGGCTTGAGTGCAGTGGTACACTTACAGCCACCCTAGTGTCCACCCGCTGGGTTCTGGCGATCCTTCTGCCTCAGCCTTCCAACTAGCTGGAACTACAGGCACTTGCTACCACAACCAGCTAATTTTTTTTTTTTGTAGAGAAGAGTTCTCGCCAAGTTGCCCAGGCTATTCTTGAACCCTCAGGCTCAGGCAATCCACTCACCTCGGCCTCCCAAAGTACTAGGATTACAGGTGGAGCCACCGAGCCTGGCTGCAATCAGTATCCTTATAGGAAAATATTTGAGCCAGCTGGGCACAGTAGCTCATGCCTGTAATCCAGCACTTTGGAAGACCAAGGCAGGAAGATTGCTTGATTCCAGGAGTTCCAGAGCAGCCTGGGCAACATAACAAGACCTCATCTCTACTAAAAATTAGCCTGGCGTGGTGGTGCATGCCTGTAGTTCCAGCTACTCAGGAGGTTGAGGCAGAAGGACCGCCTAAGCCCAGGTGATGGAGGTTGTGGTGAGCTGGGATCGCACCCTGCACTCCAGCCTGGACAACAGAGTGAGACCCCCTACTCAAAAAATAAAATAAAATAAAATACTTGAGCATATAGCAGAACGTGTCATCTCAGGACCCTGGGAGCTGGGCTTGCCTGGGCAGGCCCCCAAATCACTGATCTCCCTGTCATATCTCAAGATCAGCTGCCCAAATTGGAATGCCCCATCCTGGGTTGGATAGCAGATGGTTTCCTTAGAATAAGTCTGAGGTGAAGTTGCTGCATGTCCTGAGTCATCTGCTTGTCCCTAGACACTTTCTGCATCCTCCTCTACTGTGTGCCCAGTGGGTTGAGTCCTAAGCACTGCATGTCTCAGTTCCCCTGGCCACTTTCAATGGGGTTCAGCCACCAGTAGATGCCAGGAGGAAGCCGGTGACAGGAGGGGGGTGGGTGTTTATTCATCCTGCTCCCTCCCTGCTTTGCTGTGCTTCTGCCAGTGGCTGCATCCCAGGACTGTCCCTTGGTTGTGGCAAGCCCCCTAGACTCTGTATGGGTGTGAATGGATTCCTACTGTTTTGTTTTGTTTGAGTTGGAGTCTCACACTCTGTCGCCCAGACTGAAGTGCAGTGGCTGCTCCCGGCCACCAGAGCCTCGACCTGCTGGGCTCCAGTGATCCTTCCTCCTCAGCCTTCCGAGTAGCCGGAATTACAGGCACGCGCTACC
>NW_007258074.1:531493-537768 GCF_000164805.1 Carlito syrichta | reverse complement strand
CAAGTTGCCCAGGTGGGTCTTGAACCTGCAGGCTCAGGCAATTCACTCACCTCAGCCTCCAAAGTGCTGGGATTACAGGCTGAGCCACCGAGCCCAGCTGGCCATGTTTTTCAAGGTGTTCTTGGTTGGCAGCACATGCTTGCAACCTTTAGGTTCACTATGTAAAATTCTCCAAAAATATCCTGTTGGAATGTTTATTAGAATTGCACAAAACCTGTACATGCTTTCGGTAAGCACTGGTATCTTTCCATTATGTAGTCTTTTCATTTTAGAATATCACATTGCCTCTTCATGTGTGTAAATTGTATTTAATTCCTCTTGGTAAGCTTTTATCATTTATAGGACATGCACAGTTTGTGTTAAGTTTATATCCAGGTGTTTTATAATTAGCCATTAAAAAATTCAACCCCAAGCCGGGCTCGGTGGCTCAGCCTGTAATCCCGCGCCTTTGGGAGGCTGAGGTGAGTGGATTGCCTGAGCCCGTGGGTTCGTGACCCGCCTGGGCAGCGAGACCTCATCTCTACAATAAATCAAAAAATCAGCCGGGCGTGGTAGCGCACGCCTGTAATTCCGGCTACTTGAAAGGCTGAGGCGGAAGGATCGCCAAAGCACAGCAGGTCGAGGCTGCGGTGCCCGGGAGCGGCCACTGCACTCCAGTCTGGGCGGCAGAGTGAGACTCCAACTCAAAAAAAAAAAAAAAAAAAGAATGTGAGTAAATGTCCTAAGTCTATGATCAATACCTAATATCAAATTTTTTAAAAAAAGAACTCAATACCCTCTTGCTAATCGTTTAATGTCAATGTTGTAGCCAGAAAACAGACCTGAGCATTTAGTCAATAATCAAAGTGGTATTTCAAACCAGGGAGTAAATATCTACTAAAAGAGAAAGGCCAAATAATGGTATTTGGGAAGGTGATTATTTAGAAAATATTAATGTAGATTTTTATCTTACACCTTATGTCAAGATAGATTCCAAGTGGGTTTAAAAGCTAAATAAAGAAGGAGGGAAAGGAGAGGGGAATGGGAAGAAGAGGAGGGAAAAGAAAAAAAATACAGATCTAGAAGAAAATTAGAAGAATGTTTCACACTCAGTCCCCTAAGCAAAAAAGCAAAGGGAGAAAGAATAAAGAAAAACGTCAAAGGGTCAGACCACGTTGAAATGTCCAGTGTGTGTGTCAAAATTGCTAAAAACAAAACCGGAAGGTACAAATCTAAGCTTAGAAAAATATTTGCAACACATATGATAGACTTGTCATTTTTAAAGAGCTTCTGTATATCAATGAGAGAAAAAATAGGATGTAGAAAAGCGGACCAAAAATATGGCTAGGCAACACACAGAGAAAGGCAGATGTTCACATCTATTTTTAAAATGCGGCAGTCACATGATCTTGGAAACCAGGGAGCAGGGGCACAGAGCAGGCTTTCAGCAGCAAAGGCAGCAGTCCCTTCAGCTGGAGGGCAGTGGTCCGCAGGCCCTCTCTGCAGAGGATCCCAGGGGGTAGGGCTCGGGATACTCGGGTTTGCCTTTTCCCAGGGCGGCTGTGAGGGGCTGGAGCCCACTTGCCCCTCCAGAAATGGTGGTTCCTCTCCCCATCTTCCCGTGAGATCCCCAGGCTCCTGGGCGCTGAAGTTGCCAATCGCACAACTGTATGTCAAGAGTCGAGGTGGCCTCCAGAGGTGCCTTCCAGAACCCTCTGCCCAGCTCGCGGCCACGGGGGGGCGATGCTGCCCAGGAGACACCAGAGCTGGGGGGCCCACAAAGGCCCCTTTCTCCTCCACCGGAAAATGAGTCACAGCCCAGGCAGAGTCAGAAAGGGCTGCAGCTCCAAGGCCATTTGCAGAGAAGCGCCGCTGAGTCACCCTGGACGCCTGCTCTGGCTGCAGCTGCTGCTTCTTGGTCTTGGCAGGACACGCGGGGAAAACTGGGTCAGGCGAATGGCCTAGTTTGCTGGTTCGCGGCAGTGCCCTGTGGCAGGAGGTGATTCGGAAGGGCATCTAAACTTACGCCCTGGTTCATTCATGTGACAAGTATCGGAGGAGTCCCTGTTAAGTGTCAGGCCCCGTGCCGGGATCCAGGCAGGCAAGGGGACTTTCTGATAACCAGCTTCTAGTGAACTCCCAAGGCCTGTGTCACTTGAATTCAGAATGTGTCATCTCAGGACCCTGGGAGCTGGGCTTGCCTGGGCAGGTCCCCAAATCACTGGTCTCCCTGTCATATCTCAAGATCAACTGCCCATGGAATGCCTTATCCTGGGTTGGATTCCTTGTAGTCTAACCCTGCCCTACCTCTCTAACTGGCTCCCACCAGGTGGTCTTCACTGTGACACCCACACCTCCCCCACCATGTCCCTCCTCACACCCCGATCACATGGGCGGAGGCCTGTGCTCCTATCCCAGCCTGCAGTGGCCTCCCACACCTACCCAAGCCTGCCCCATCTCCTCTCTGCTTCTGCCTCTGCCCTGGGATGTCTGAGGATGGCATTTCTTTTTCCTTCCAAAATTTTCACTTAAAGAGGACACGTTTGTCACCTGGTCCAAAGGTGTGAGCTGCTGGGCCTCAATGAAGCTAGAGCTGCCTGTGTAGACCAGGACTGTTGAGCTGAACAGAGCGGGACAGTGGGACAGGGCAGCTGGCTGGGGAGACCCAGGAGGGCTGGACATCCCCCCAAAATGGGAGGGGTCCTCAATGGGCTTGAGGGGCACGAGGACTTCGTATGCCAGGAGGGAAGCCAGCGAGAGACGAAGGGGACCGAGCCCAGCATCTCTTGTATCTCCTTCCTCCTTTCCTCCCTCTTCTCCCCCACCCTACCTTGAGGTTGGGTCCAGCCCTGAACCGATGGCCTTCGAGCTGAGCTACAGCAGGGCTTCCCTCACGCCAAGCTTTGCTAACATGGTGTCCTCTTGTCCCTCTCCCTCTGCTATCCCTCAGCTCATTTCCCAGAGACTCCAGAGTATCTGAGATGGCTCTTCCTGCATTACAGGTGGGGACCCTAAGATTCAGAAGGGCTGAATGGCTTGCCAGAGGACACAGCCATCAGGAGAGGGTGGAGAGCAGAGAGGGGTTGGCACTGGGTTTCCCACTCTCCCACGGAGGGATGTGGCCAGAATGAGTGGGAAAGCAGCTGTGCTGTGGCTTTGCTGGGATGACACTATTTATAGAATTGAAGGCATCAATTTGTCCTTAGCACTTAAAACATTTATTTTTAAATGTTTCCAGTTGGTTGCAGTGGCTCACACCTGTAGTTCCAGCTCTTCGGGAGGCCTAGGTTAGAGGATTGCTTGAGGTCAGGAGTTTGAGACCAGCCTAGGCAACCCAGCAAGATTCCTACCTCTACAAAAAGAAAAAAAAAACGTTTGCTGTAGAATATCCAAACAATACAGATGTGTATAAAATAGAACCTAAACAAAAGCCCAATTCTTCCCCAGTTCACATCTCACTGTTAACAGTTTGGTATAAATTTATTCTTCCAAACTTTGTCAACACATTTTACATATATATAGATATGAAATCATTGAGCTACCATTTATATATATATATACATATATATGAAATCGTTGAGCTACCATTCTGGAACTCTCTGTTCTCTTCCTACAGCTTTATCTCTCTTTGTAAAGTCTCTTAACATCCCACCACACAATTAACCTGGCCCTCACAGATGGCTGGACACTCTTCGAGTTTCCTGGCTTTTGTTTTAGGAGCATGTCTGGGGGCACTCTGGGAACCTCCCTAGGGAACAGCTTTCCACACAGGGTTGTGAGAACAGAGGCGTGTGTGCTTCTGTGGGCCCTTTAGAAGCTGGTGACAGCAAGTGGTTGCAAGGTGAAGGGCGAACTGCTGGAGCTGCCACACTGAGCAGTGCCCAATGTCACCTCTGGTCACCCCTCCCGTGCCACCTGCCCTCTCATCTGCCTCTATCCCTGATGAAACCCTTCTAAAGCTTCCATCTTCCTGGATGGCCTCCAGAGTCCTTCTGACATCCTGAACCCCATGTCCTTCTTGTTTGTCTCCAAACATCTTCACCACCCTCTGGCTCTCAGAAGGTCAGACCGACAACTGTTCGGTCATGGGCACAACCCATACAGCCAAGGACTCAGAAGTCTCTCTCTTGCAGCCCCGCCTACCAATTTTGATAACAAACCCCTTTCCCCTCCTGTATTTTTTATTTTATTTTATGTTTTTGAGTTGGAGTCTTGCTTTGTTGCCCAGGCTGGAGTGCAGAGGCACACTCATGGCCACCCCAGCAACGACCTGCTGGGCTCTGGTGATCTTTCCACCTCAGACTTCCAAGAGCCAAACTACAGGCACACACTACCACACCCGGCTAATTTTTGATTGATTGAAGAGATGAGGTCTCGCCAAGTTACCCGGCTGGTCTTGAACCCACAGATCCTGGCAATCCACCTTGGCATCCCAAAGTGCTGGAATTATAGGCTGAGCCACCAAGCATGGCCTTTCTCCCCCTCCTTTTAAGACAGTAAGGCAGTTACAAAGGCAGTTTGTCTTTAGATGCGAATCTGCCAGTCTCTCCTGAGCAGCTCTGCTGGGACGTGTCTGTTTATTGTCTCAATATAGGATCTGAGGCTGCTCTGGCAGTGCCAGGTGAGTGGCATGGGCGTCAAGTTTTTGGTTTCTGGAGTCCTCTGCACATTCAGCTCTGAGTCAGGCACTGGGAGTGAGAGAAGAGAAATGAAAGACATAAGCCCTGATTCCCTTTCTCCCTGGCACTGTGTGTACAAGGCTTCTGAATATCTCTTACAGTGGATTCTGTCACACCCTGGCATGATTTGAAAGCTCTGCCTCACCCCACCGCCAAAAAAAGAAATGCATGTGACTCTTCGTCCACAGAATTTCCCTGTAGTTTGAGTGTCAGTAACCAGCACAATATGTTAGTGTGAAATATCCACGCCAGTTCAGCAAGCCTTCTTGGAGAATCTTCTGGGTGTCCGTGCAGTGTGTCACTGTCTACACCAGGAAACCAGATGGAACAATGTCCATCCTCACAGTTTGGTCACAAGACAGATGTGTAAACAATCACAACCCAACATGATGGGAGGGAGAGGAGAGGTTAGTGACATTAAATGATAACGTGGAATATGTGTTATCTGTGGAATGTTGGGGGAGGTGTTTTCAATCCACCCTCTTTCCTTTTTTAATCGCGTGTTAAGACTGGAAGTTGTATGCTCTGTGCCTCTTGCTCTTGAAATTCCATTGTCTCAAGGAAACATTTTCAGATTAGACACAGGAAAAATCGTAATCTTTCTAGTCTAAATGCCAAAACCCCAAGACACCAGCCCATTTGTCGGGCTTGAGTCTTCTCTTCTCTCTGTAGCTTGTTCCTCAGGGAGCTATCTTTAATAGGAGAAAAGACCTTATATCTACCCACAGGGAAATCGTTCAGTGGGCTGAAATCTCCTCCCATACGTGAACTTTGTCCTATGCTCTGCCTCTAACATACTGTGCATCCTAGGGAAAATTGTGTCACCTCTCTGTGCCTCAGTTTCTTTCTCTGTAAAATGAGGATGATGATCAGAGTAGGACCAAACTTGCGCGATTATAAGAATAAATGAAGGTAGCCACGTGCGGTGGCTCACACCTGTAATCCCAGCCCTTTCAGAGGCAGAGGTGAAAGATTGCCTGAGTCCAGAGGTTCAAGACCAGCCTGAGCAACTTGGTGAGACTTCGACTCTATATTAAATCAAAAAATTAGCCGGGCATGGTGGCGCGTGCCTGTGGTGCCAGCTACTTGGAAGGCAGAGGCGGAAGGTTCACCTAAGCCCAGCAGGTTGAGGCTGCGGTGGCCGTGAGTGTACCACTGCACTCCAGCCTGGGCAACAGAGTGAGACTCCAACTCAAAAAAAAAAAGAATAAAAGAAGGTAAATCGTGATATACACATGATTGTAAATATTAGCTATGATTATTATCACTGAATAAGCTAAAACATTATGAAATATTATATGGAAATTATAAATGGGAATTGACACTATGTAGCAAAGTAGAAAAATAATAATGGTGCCATAGACTTCTCTCTGTTCACCCTGCCTCTTGCCTTCCCTCTCTGGAGAATTCTTTCTTGGCTGTCACGTAGCTAACAAGCAAAACTAACCCTATAACTGCACTGCTGGGCTGTGACTGCTTCATTTCCCCTAAAATACTGGAAGCTGCTTCATACCTCGACATCTTCACTGGCCCCTTCCCTCAGGCTGGTGAAAGCCTACTCAGCCGGGCTCGGTGGCTCAGCCTGTAATCCCGTGCTTTGGGAGGCTGAGGTGAGTG
>NW_007258074.1:525331-531358 GCF_000164805.1 Carlito syrichta | reverse complement strand
AGTCTGGGCGACAGAGTGAGACTCCAACTCAAAAAAAAAAAAAAAAAGAAAGCCTACTCATCCGTCCAAACTTAGCATTTTATCTAGAACCTTCCTTCCTTAACACACCAGAGCATTGCTGCTGTTTGTTTGTTTGCTTTTATTTTTTGTTTTTTGTTTTTGAGTTGGAGTCTCACTCTGTTACCCAGGCTGGAGTGTAGTGGCATGCTCACGGTCACTGCAGCCTCGACCTGCTGGGCTTAGGCAATCCTTCCTCTTCAGCCTTCCAAGTAGCTAGAACCACGCCCAGCTAAATTTTTTTTTTTTATTGTAGAGATGTGGTCTCGCCAAGTTAGCCAGGTTGGTCTTGAACCTTGTCTTAGGCAATTCTTTCGCCTCGACCTCCCAGAGTACTGGAATTATAGACTTGAGCCACCGCACCTGGCCTTGTTTGTCTTTTAAGAGACAGGGTCTCATTCTGCCACTCAGGCTGGAGTGCAGTGGCACGACCATAGCTCACTGCAACTTTGACTTCCTGGCTCAAGTAATTTTCCCACCCCAGCCTCCCGAGTAGCTGAGACTAGAGGCAGGCACCACCATGCCAGGCTAAGTTTTAAACTTTTTGTAGAGATGAAGTTTCGCTATGTTGCCCAGGCTGGTACTCAAACTCCTGGGTTCAAGCAATTCTCCCTCCTGGACCTCCCAGAATGCTGGAATTACAGGCACAAGCCACCACTCCTGGCCTTGCTCATTCCTTCTGAATCATAACAATTGATTGAGAGATAAATACACAACTGGCCCTGCCTGCCCTCCCAGTTTGGGGCCAGACAGTCATGCATAGAGTTCTACTGATGACAAACAGCCTGCCAAGACTTCTTCTGGGCCCTTGATCACACTCCTCCATCCTTCAGTGCTGCTTTCCCATCTTAGTCTTGGCAAACCACCCTCACAGAGTGAGCCATAACTGCCAACTGTCTGTGCTATTTCTACTTAGTATTTTTTAAATGGACCTTTTGTTGTTGTTGTTGAGTTGGAGTATCACCCTGTTGCCCAGATTGGAGTGCAGTGGCCACTCCCCGCCACCGCAGCCTCAACCTGCTGGGCTCCGGCGATCCTTCCACCTCAGCCTTCCAAGTAGCTGAAACTACAGGCGCACACTACCACGGCCAGTTAATTTTTTTATTTATTGTAGAGATGAGGTCTCACCAAGTTGCCCAGGTGGGTCTTGAGCCTGCGGGCTCAGGCAATCCATTCACCTCAGCCTCCCAAAGCACGGGATTACAGGCTGAGCCACCGAGCCCGGCTAAAAATGGACTTTTTAGTTCAGTTTAGTTTTGAATCAGAGTCTCACTCTGTCACCCTGGCTGGAGTGCAGTGGCACACTCATGGCCATCACAGCCTCAACCTGCTGAGTTCAGGTGATCCTTCCACTAAGCCCTCCAAGTAGCTGGAACCATAGGCACGTGCCATCATGCCCGGCTAAGTTTTTGATTTATTGTAAAGATGAGATCTCACTAAATTGCCCAGGCTGATCTTGAACCCCTGGGCTCAGGCGATCCTCTCGCCAGGGCCTCCCAAAGTGCAGGATTACAGGTGTGAGCCACCATGCCTGGCAATTTTATTTTATTTTTTAAGTCAGGGTCTCACTCTGTCACCCAGACTGGAGTGCAGTGGTACGATCATACCTCACCATAGCCTCGACTACCTGGGCTCAAGCAATCCATTCACCTCAGCCTCCTAATCCTCACCACAGGCACATGCCACCATGCCTGACTGATTTAAAAAAATTTTTTTTTGTAGAAGCAAGGTCTTGCTATGTTGCCCAGGCTGGTCTCGAACTCCTTGGCTCAACCAATCCTCTCGACTCAGCTTCCCAAAGTGCTGGGATTACAGGCATGAGCAACCACGCCTGGACAACTCTTTAAAAAACAAAAATATAAATAATTATATGTTAAAAGGGTTGGGAGGAGGCCAGAGGGCTAACTGGATCATGAAAGAGAGGGGAGAGAAGCCAGAGCAGGAGGCTGGGACTCGGAAAAGCTGGAGAAATTAACAGGGCCCAGACGGGGCAGGGCCCAGGGCAATGGGAAGTTTAAAGTGTCCCAGCCTGGGTCAGATGTGCATTTTAGGAAGGTCCCCTGTGGCCACCAAGGGCAGAGTGGACAAGGCTCTGTGGGGACGGCATCAGCAAGAGTGGAAGCCAGGAGATTATATCCAACATTAGGATGATGAATTCAGAATTTGGAGTACAGACCTTTTTCTCTGGGAAAGAGAGTGCCCGAGGGCTCTTGGCTCTGTACGTGTTAGGAGTCAAGTTCCCCCAACAAGGAGTCATGTTGCAAAGGAGAGAGGTACAGCCTGAGGCCACCTGGAGGAGACTGCACCAGCTCCCCAGTAAGGAACCGCCCCACCCCGCCCTTCCTGATCTGGCTGGTCCTGTGTGACAGCCAGGCCCTGCAGCTGCCTCTGCTCCTCTTCAGGCCTTGTCCCGCCCAGGGGCAGGTGCCAGGCTATCTAAGGAGTGTGCCCGGAGCGAGCAGGAGGAACTGCACTAGCTTTGAGCTGGGGAGGGTCAGCCAGAGAGGATGGGAAGGGCAGGAGGTACCGCCCTCCGTGGAGCTTCCCAGCTCCCTCCCTGCGTTCTGGTGCTTTCTGCCCTGGTCCCATGTACTGGGGCAGCGGTTCCAATCATAGGACTGGAAGGAAACAGCACCTTGGTTTCTCATTCTGGGCTCTGCTACTAACTTGCACCTTGTCCTGGTCAAGTCCATTGACTTCAGGAACATTAAGGGCTGTGAATCAGATAGGTGGTTTTCAGTGAGGGACTTACCTCCTCATGGTAGGTATGTTTTCAGAAATTCTACAAGTAACTGTGAAGGTCAACACTGGCCTTAGCTCATCTCTGGAGTCCGTTGTCATCCCTCCTTTCTCTGGGGGAGGGCCACGGAGCACAATCACTCACCATGAGCTTGGTGTGGGTACAGAACCCCAGGACGATGCCAGGAACTTGCAGCAGAGAAAGAAAACTGCACACATATTGTGCTAGGCCAGGGTCTATTCCAATTTTAGAATTACTAAGTCCCTGATCCTCAGAACAATCCTATGAGGATTGAACTATTATCCCCATTTTACAGCCAAGAAAACAGAGGCACAGATAAGCTCAGTTACTTGCCCACAGTCCCACAGCTAGGAAGGAGAGGCCGGGATGCCTACCCCAACAGCTTGGCTGTAGACTGCTGTCAACCAACTCTCACTGTCGCCTCCTGTGCAAATAAGGATGGCTGTGATTAGTGATCCTGCACATGGCCCATTTCAGCAATTATGAGGTTATCTTTTCCTTAGCAGTTCAGTGGTTTGCAGGTCTGGTGTCATCTGTGCCCTTGACGGGCATTCCTAGATACTGTCTTGTTAACACCAGCATCCAATACATACGACAAGTGTTCAGCTGCTGCTGAGTGAATAAACAAATGCATGCATGAATGAATGAATGAATATATGGATGACCAGTGCTGGGATAGAGGGAGGCACAGGATCCAGGGTGGAGCAGCTACATCAGGGCAGAGGCTCAGAATCAGGCCCTAGGGGGTGGTCTGTGCCCTGAGCACATTCAAGGGCCTCTAAACAGTGTCCTCTGACAGTCTCTTTGCACACAGCCTGCCTTGTGGACTTGGCCCAAGGACTGGTTCCAGCAAAACCTCCGCCCAGCCTGAGCTGCAGCCTCCCAGCCCTGGCAGCTCCTCCTCCAGGCTCCAGGGCTTGTGTCTTGGGGACAGGAAGTTGGACTGGGTTTTCATCCACTTCTCTGCCACCCGGTCATGATCATATGACTGCTCTCAGGAAGCCCAGAGTGTGGTGCGACTGTTTTTAAGGCCTTTGGCATTTGTTTCAGGAAAGAAGGGGGGAGGAACCCCAAAAAGTCACTAATCAAAACTTAATACACTAAAAAAATTCTGATTTGCTTCAAATTCAAAATACCCATGCTGCTGTTGCTGTGGAGATGTGGTCTTTTAAGTATATCAATAACAACTCCCTTCTTCACTTAGGCTAGGCCCTAGAGTTAAGTGCTTTTGGGGCTTGATCTCATTTAATCCTGACACCCGTGAGCCATAAGTACTGTGATCGTGTCTATTTTACACGTAAGGAAGAGAAGGTTCAGAGAGGCTAAGGGACTTGCTCAAGGACACATAGCTACAAAGCAGTTTTCTGTTTATTTGTTTGCTTAATAAAATAAAGATGGGAGTCTCCCTATATCGCCCAGGCTGGTCTTGAACTCCTGGCCTCAAGTGGTCCTCTCACCTTGGCCTCCCAAAGTGCTGGGATCACAGGTATGTGCCACCAAGCCTGGCTAGAGCAAATAGATGTTTTAAGCCAAGTGTTTTTGACTCTAGAGTCAGAGAGCCTGGGATTGAATTCTTACTCCACCATTTGCTATAAGGTAATTCTTGGCAAGTTAGTTAACCCCTCTGTCCTCGGTTTCCTCATTTATTTTATTTATTTAAAAATTTTTTTTAAAAAATTTTTTTGAGTCGGAGTCTCTGTTGCCCTGGCTGGAGTGCAGGGGCACGCTCACGGCCACTGCAGCCTCGACCTGCCGGGCTCAGGCGATCCTTCCACTTCATCCTTCCAAGTAGCTAGAACTACAGGCATGTGCCACCACACCTGGCTAGCTTTTTACAAAATTATTATTATTTTTTTATTGTAGAGATGAGGTCTCGCCAAGTGGCCCAAGCTGTTCTCGAACCCGTGAGCTCAGGTAATCCTCTCACCTTGGCCTACCAAAGTGTTGGGATTATAGTTGTGAGCCACCGCGCCCAGTCTATTTTTCTATTTTAACACATTCTGGTTGGTTGCATTGTGAAGGTGTTTTTCAGGAAAAGTTCACGAACGTTATATCCCTTAATTTGTCTCATTTCACGTCACACTTCATTTACTACCTGTTTCTGGTAGTCTACTCCCGACATTAACATTCCAAATGTTAGAAACTTGCGTTTCTTTTATTTTTTTGAGTCGGAGTCTCACTCTGTCGCCCAGGCTGGAGTGTAGTGGCATGCTCACAGCCACCACATCCTCAACCTGCTGGGCTCAGGAGATCCTTCTGCCTCAGACTTCCAATTAGCTGGAACTACAGGTGCGTGCTACCACACCCAGCTAATTTTTTTATTTATTGAAGAGAGAAGGTCTCACCAAGTTGCCCAGGCTGGTCTCAAACACTGACCTCAAGCAATCCTCTTGCCTCAGCCTCCCAAAGTGCTGGGATTACAGGCTTGAGCCATTGTACCTGGCCAGGACTTTGTATTTCATCAAATCCTAGATACCAGAGATTATGATCTGTGCCATTATGTATGCCATTATAGTGTATACCATTTTTTTCTTTCATTTTTTCTTTTATTTTTTTTGAGTTGGGGTCTCACTTTGTCACCCAGGCTGGAGTGCAATGGCACACTCATGGCTGTCACAGCCTCAACCTGTTGGGCTCAGGTGATCCCTTCTGCCTCAGCCTTCCAAGTAGCTGGAACTACAGGCTTGCGCCACCACACCCAGCTAATGTTTTGATTGACTGTAGAGATGAGATCTCGCCAAGTTGCCCAGACTGGTCTCGAACCCATGGGCTCAGGCAATTCTCTCACCTCGGCCTCCCAAAATGCTGGGATTATAGGCATGAGTCACCTCACCCAGCCAATTTTTTTCTTTTAATATGAAAAATACTTATTAATTATCATCAATGCTTAATTTATACACATGAGGATTTTTTTGGCTTCACCATTATTTATTTATTTATTTATTTTAATTTTCTTATAAAGATGTGGGGCACAATTCAGGATTATGTATACAAGTGGTCATCGTACAGGTAAAGTTTGGGCTTCCCTTTGGTCCCCACTTCACCTGGTTTGGGATCAGATGCCCTTATTGATGTCATGTCCCCCCACCCCCAACCCAGTAGTATCCTGCTACTGTCATAGTGTATACGCCATTTAAGAAAAAAACATTTGGCTGGGTTCGGTGGCTCAGCCTGTAATCCCAGCACTTTGGGAGGCCAAGGTGAGTGGA
>NW_007258074.1:521054-525311 GCF_000164805.1 Carlito syrichta | reverse complement strand
CCAAGACCCGCCTGGGCAACTTGGCGAGACCTCATCTCTACAATAAATCAAAAATTAGCCAGGCGTGGTAGCGCGCGCCTGTAATTCCAGCTACTCGGAAGGCTGAGGCGGAAGGATCGCCGGAGCCCAGCAGGTCGAGACTGCAGTGGCCGGGAGCGGCCACTGCACTCCAGTCTGGGCGAAAGAGTGAGACTCCAACTCAAAAAAGAAAACAAAAAAGTGCAACTTGTGATGAATGAAGTACAGTGAGAATACTCATCCCTTTATTAGTGACTTGGATCCTTCCTGGCTATGAACCTTCCCTGCTCCTTAGTTGGCATCTATATCACGTGACCTGGATCACTCTGCCACCCAGTCCAGTCTGGTTTCCAGGACTTTTGGCCCAGCCCTGATGGCTGATATTACTGCCAGGTCAACACAGTCAAGTGAGGCTAACCTTGTCCGACACAGCTGGTAGAAGAGACTCATCCGCTTGGAACCTGACCTGCTGTTGATCTTGAATGCCAGCAGCTGCAAGGTCAGTTGATTTTCTCACCTTCAGTGACTGCTTTGCTGCATCCTGTAACAGCCTGTTTGAGTTGGATTTGTTCACATGGGCAATAAAAATAGTTTGAGAGAAGGTGCCAAGGAGAGCAGCGTGTAGGATAAAACTAACCAACTTCCAGCATTATTTTCCTAGGCAGTGGGCAAAGGACACTTTGTGTGGGTTTCGATGGCCAAATTATATGTGGTGTCATTCCTTCTGTGTTTGTTTTTTCCGTAATCCAGTGAAGGGTAGGGTGTGTTGGAAAAGACTTAGCAGGACTGACATCATGGCTGGCCCTAGGAGCTTGGCAAAGACACGGGCAGAAAGTAACCTAGGAGTCTGGTGTTCTTTTTTTTTTTTTTTTTTTTTTTTAGTTGGAGTCTCACTCTTGTCGCCCAGACTGGAGTGCAGTGGCCGCTCCCGGCCACCGCAGCCTCAACCTGCTGGGCTCTGGCGATCCTTCCGCCTCAGCCTTCCAAGTAGCCGGAATGACAGGCACGCGCTACCACGCCCGGCTGATTTTTTTATTTATTGTAGAGATGAGGTCTCGCTGCCCAGGCGGGTCTCGAACCCGCGGGCTCAGGCAATCCACTCACCTCAGCCTCCCCAAAGGCGTGGGATTACAGGCTGAACCACCAAGCCCGGCTGAGTCTGGTGTTCTTAAATTATAGGGCCCATTATGAAGAGAAGCAGGCCTCTGGAGACAGATGAAGCTAAATTCAAGTCTTGGATTGTCCTTTCTTGGCTGTGTGACCTAGAGATGTGAGTTGGCCTCTCTGAACCTCCACAGCTATCCTACAGGTACAACACTACAGATTGTTGAAAGGCACCAGGAATGGCGATGAGCACATGGTCAGTACTCAGCAAATGGTGGTAATAAACATTGAGTGCCTACCATGTCTCCTACACTGTGCACATGCAAACTAAAAGCTAAACGCCATTCCTGTAGGGGTAGCATTATGACAGCACTTTTATATTGAAGCTGCTTAGCAGCCAAGCCAGCAATCACCCAAGTGTTTCTTGGGAGTGCAGCCGCAGCCACCACTTCCGCATAGTCCCTCTGGGCAGCAGGCCCTGGGGTGAGAAACTGGGTCAACCTGCTATATGAACAGCCTCCTGAACCGAGGCCAGATGGGCCCAAGCCTAGAAGGCTGGGCCTTTGCCAGGTGTTGAGCGACGTGGCCCAGACACAGGCCGAGGAAGCCGCTTTTTCCACCCAGCACAAAATGGATATGTGTGCCCCACAATGCTCTTCCAGACTCCCTGGCCCAGGGCTGTGGCAGGCCTGCAGACCAGAGGCTGGTCTCTCATCTTTCCATGACACCCACAACCAATCAGTGTGACCCAAAAATTCACCAAGGGCAGAGTCCTCTGGGAAAATGCTCCTAAATGAGGCACCAGACCCTAACAATTAGTAACTGGCCACAGGGCATGCTTGGAAGCCTAAGGAAGTGGTGTAGAAAGCAGGACTCTGATAGGGCTCAGGTAAGGAAGGGACAAGGTGATTTTTGAACTGGGGTGACATTTTTTTTTTAATTGGAGTCTCACTCTCACCCAGGTTGGAGTGCAGTGGCACACTCACAGCCACCCCAGCATCGACCTGCTGGGCTCCTGCTATCCTTCCACCTCAGCCTTCCAAGTAGCTGGAACTAGAAGTGCATACTACCATGCCTGGCTCATTTTTTATTTTTTTGTTTATTGTAGAGACACGGTCTCGCCAAATTGCCTGGGCTGGTCTCGAACCCACGGGCTCAGGCAATCCACTCGCCCCGGCTTCCCAAAGTGGCTGGGATAACAGGCCAAGCCACCGAACCCAGTCTGGGGTGACTTTTGAACTGGGGTGGCCACTACCAAAAAGCAACCATTCAGGTAATGGATCATCAACTCAAATAGCTGCAAGAATCGGGCAATTCATGAAACCAAGTAAAGCAACAGGCTTGTGTCACATAACAGGGAAGGAACTTCTGACTGGGGGCTTCCTAGTCCTGTTTCCAGGTGCTGACTACAGACCTCACAGCACGGTTGGCCCACCCTCCTGTTTGCTGTTTCTCTTCTGAGCTTATTGGTATCAACCGGGAGAATCTGAAGCTTGTGTAATTGCTGCCAAATCATGTTAGGGATGGGGAGAGGTTTGAGAATCCACAGAAATGGATTTCAGTATGCTCCAGCAGCGCCCATGTCTGAAGAAGACATCTGAAGGAGGCATTCCTGCAGCTCCTGGAGTGTCTTAGTCCATTTGTGCTGCTATAACAAAGTGCCGTGGACTTATAGACAACAAATTGACTTCTCACAGGTCTGAGATCAGGGTGTCAGCATGGTTGGGCTCTGGTGTGGGCCATCTTCTCATTGTACCCACACGTGATGGAGAGGGAAAGAGAGCTTTTAAGGGCTCCTTTTAGAAGGGCACTAATCCTGTTATGAGGCACCACCCCCATGACCTAATCAGGTCCCAAAGGCCTCCACCTTCTAATACCATCACTGAGGATGAGGATTTCAACATACTAATGGGGGTGATAGGACACAACATTGAGTCCATGACATTCCCTGTGCTTTTCCTCAGCAATGACCATTGAAATTAACACAGTCATATGACAATTACTGGGTTTCCCAATTCCTGCTAGAGCCAAATATTTAGCTCACTTAGTACAAATGTATGTCTTTGTGACTTCCATTTTATATTAGCCTCATTCCTGGCTCTATTTATTTTTTATTTTATTTTATTTTTTTGAGTTGGAGTCTCACTCTGTCACCCAGACTGGAGTGCAGTGGCCACTCCCGGGGGCTCAGGCAATCCACTCACCTCAGCCTCCCAAAGGCGTGGGATTACAGGCTGAGCCACCAAGCCTGGCTACTACATAACTTTTCCTTCCTACCTTCCAGCTTCAATCTTTCTCTGATTCCTTAACTGTTAAAACAACTCTATGTAAATGTCAAATGACAACCATGCAAAGCTAACTAACCAAACTTTAACAGAAATAGGCCACTTGACATCTGATTCAGAGCAGATCTTTGCTTTTGGCTAAAGAAAGGCCTTATGGCGCAAAGGGCGGGTTGACATTGTCTAGAATCTGCTATGTTTCTCCCAAAAATCTTTTTTTTTTTTTTGAGTTGGAGTCTCACTCTGTCACCCAGACTGGAGTGCAGTAGCATGCTCCTGGTCACCACAGCCTCAACCTGCTGGGCTCTGGCGATCCTTCCACCTCAGCCTTCCAAGTAGCTGGAACTACATGCGCGAGCTACCACACCCGGCTAATTTTTTTATTTTTATTGTAGAGATGAGGTCTCGCCAAGTTGCCCAGGCGGGTCTCGAGCCTGCGGGCTCAGGCAATCCACTCACCTCAACCTCCCAAAGCACGGGATTACAGGCTGAGCCACCGAGCCTGGCCCAAAACTCTTAAACACAAGCCAAGGATATAGCGATCACATCTCCAGGCTGCATTTTACTATTTGTTGCCAACATTTCTTCTCTTACACCTGAGGGAAAAGAATTTTTTTAAAAAAACAAAATCCCCTCTATACTGAGTACTTTCTCTATGATTTTAAAAATAGTAAATCCACTACAACTCCACTGGAGAAAGTTGCTTGTTTTATAACCTGTACATTCTCTAGTTGAAAAGTATTTTCAGCTGGGCTCGGTGGCTCAGCCTGTAATCCGCGCCTTTGGGAGGCCTAGATGAGTGGATTGCCTGAGCCCATGGGTTCGAGACCCACCTGGGCAACTTGGCGAGACC